>NC_047676.1:44991652-45083011 GCF_011762505.2 Arvicanthis niloticus | reverse complement strand
TGTTCTGATGTTATCTAGAAACCTTTTCATGTAAATAACTTCATGTCTAGTCCAAATCTCTCCATGACAGGTCATTTGGTGTACATCTTTAAGTGTACACTTCTTTTTATTTATTTACTTATTTATTTATTTATTTATTTATAAAATACATTTCAAATTTTATCCCCTCACCCCATTCCCCCCACCACCCAGGAACCCCCTATCCCATCCCCCCTCCTGCCTCCACAAGGGTGTGCCCTCACCTACCCCCTACTTCCCTCTCCCCACCCTCGAATTCTTTCCTGCTCAGTGTTCAGCCTTCATGGGACCAGGAATTTCCTCTCCTACCCATGCCTGACAAGGCCATCCTCCCCTAAGTATACAGCTGAAGTCATGGGTGCCTCCCTTTGTGTTACCAGGCTGGTGGTTTAGACCCTGGAGAGCTCTGATTGGCTGGCACTGTTGCTCTCTTCTTGGAGCCACCAACCCTTTTAGCTCCTTCAGTCTTCTCTCTAACTTCTCCATTGGGAACCCTTGATCAGATCAATGGGTAGCTTCGAGCATCTGCCTCTGGATATGTCAGACTCTGGCAGACCTCCAAGGAGACAGCTACATCAGGCTCCTGTCAGGATGCATTTCCTGATATCCATATAGGCATCTATCTTTGATGACTGCACATGGGACAGATATCAAGGTAGAGTGGTCTCCCGAGGGACCCTCCTTGACTTTCTGTCTCACACTTTCTCTCCATTTTTGCTCCCTTGAGCATTCTGTCACTCCTTCCAAGAAGGACTGAGGCATCCACACTTGGTCTTCCTTCTTCATGAGCTACATGTGGTCAGTTAGTTGAACCTTGGCTATTTCAAGCTTTTGGGCTAATATCTGTATATAAGTGAGTAAATACCATGTGTGTTCTTTTGTGATTGGGTTACCTCACTCAGGATATTTTCTAGTTCCATCCATTTACCTAAGAATTTCTTGAATTCATTATTTTTAATAGCTGAGTAGTGTTCCATTGTGTAAATGTACCACAGTTTTCGTATCCATTCCTCTGTTGAAGGATATCTGGGTTCTTTCCAGCTTCTGGCTATTATAAATAAGGCTGCTATGAACATAGTGGAACATATGTCCTTGTTATATGTTAGTTAGAGCATCTTCTGGGTATATGCCCAGGAGTGGTATAGTTGGGTCCTCAGGTAGTGCTATGTCCAATTTTCTGAGGAACCACCAGACTGATTTCCAGAGTGGTTGTACCAGCTTGCAATCCCACCAACAATGGAGGAGTGTTTCTCTTTCTCCACATCCTCGCCAGCATCTACCATCACTTGAATTTTTTATCTTAGCCATTCTGGCTGGTGTGAGGTGGTATCTCAGGGTTGTTTTGATTTGTATTTCCCTGATGACTAAGGATTTTGAGCATTTCTTAAGGTGCTTCTCAGCCATTCAAATTTCCTCAGTTGAGAATTCTTTGTTTAGCTCTGTACCCCATTTTTTAATAGGGTTATTTGGTTGTTTGGAGTCTAATTTCTTGAGTTCTTTGTATATATTGGATATTAGCCCTCTATCGGATCTAGGATTGGTAATGATCTTTTCCCAATCTGTTGGTTGCCATTTTGTCTTATTGACATTGTCTTTTGCCTTGCAGAAGCTTTGCAATTTTATGAGGTCCCATTTGTCAATTCTTGATCTTAAGTGTACACTTCTTAAAGTCACTTCTAAAAAATGTGGCAGGGTAAAGCTCATCTTTCCATTCTCGGCCACCTTTATTCATACATTTTCTACACTTGAGTCTTTCTTGACTCTGTTGCCATTGTTCTGACCCAAACAGGGCTCATTGTGAGGTCTCAGAAACCTCCCCATCTTGAATCAATCTACTCTCCCCTGGTGCCTTCTTTTGCTCTCATGCCAGGTTTTCTCATTTCTTGCTTAAGTTTCATTGTGGTTTAACTGAATCTTTTTCTGCTTTTAGTAGCCTGGCCTCTCACCCATTTTCTTATTGTATCTGAAATGTGCAATTTCGTCCATTCTCATCTTTAAAGCTCTGATAATTCTTCATTGACCTGAGAATTACAAGAATTACATCTAAGCTCTTGGCTATGACTTAAAAATCTCTTACACTTTGCTGCTTGCTCACTTCTGGAAGCAACCTTCCACCTTGAACCTGGTACTTTCTTTGTATGCACTATTTTCTCTGTTTCATTCCTTTGACAAGGTGATGCCTTTACTTAGAGTATCTTTCTTGCCTAACCGTTTCTCTCTCTCTCTCTTTTTTTCACTCCAAGATACAGACTTTGAACAGATGCTGTCCTTGATCCCACCCTTTCAAGGCTACCATATCACTATCCCTAGGGCTACAATTATCACACTGAACTTTAACTTCCTGATTACTTCTTATGCTCCTGAATATCTTCTTCTAGACAGGGATTATCTTATTCCCCATGCCCAGAAGCATTAAGCCTAGTGTCTATATTATGGCTTCTACCTAATACATATTAATAAGCAAAGTTTCCAGATGTGCAATGGAAAGAGTTGGCTATGACGTCATGGCAGAGAAAGGGCAGACCTATGGGAATAACAGAAATCACATTATAGGTTGTAGCTTCTTTATTTCTTATAGTCTTTAGCTTCTTATAATTTAATATTTAGAAAAATATATAAAATGAACAAAGAAGGGTCTTCTAATTAGGCTGAGTGGCATATTTATTTTCTGCCCCCTGAATCACTGTAATATACTTTTAAAGGGTGTCAATTTACATTTACATTTTTAATATACTCAAAATAATGCCTTTTCTAGGTTCTAGTTTTTTTTCAAACCCAGAGGGAAAGTCTGGTTTAACTGACATAATTCTCCATCTTGAGTTCTCACCTTCTTCCCATTTCAGTTCCTGGGTCCTGTGTGGTGATTCTCTAACATACACCTAATCAGTATGAGGTCAGGTAATAAAACACCTTTAGATTCTAGGTTGGCACTGTTCTCTCACAAGTGATGGACTTCTGCTATGCTCTTCAGCCCTGATTCATCCCTTCACCCAGGGAGCTGTATTTAAAAACGTTGAAGAAATATCTAGGTTGCAAATTTTACAGTTCACTTCCTACATGCATATTCACCTAAGGAAAATTTGTAACTAAAGCCAAACCTTAATAAATAAAGACCAAATATGTATGTAGGGTGGGGACAACACAGCCTCTCCTGGGACCCTTAAGCATATCTTTAGAATTCTATATCCCACTGGCTGACTTTCACCATGGCCTCCTGATTCAGCTGAGTCACCATCTCAGAATCTGCTGAGAACAGTTTAACACTGACATCAATGCTGAGGGTTGATGAGCCCTGAGTAGACCACACTTTATTGTAAATTCATATCTTGCAGTTCCTCTTGTAGAGAAAGCCTGCCCATTGAATCCAAGGGGTTTCCTGCTTGGAAACTAGATATGCTTATTCTTCGTTTTCCACATCTGCTAACACACTTCTTTCTATGCAGAGGTTGCCTGGGGCCCTGTTCTCATTTCCAGTCTCTCCTCCTCATCTAAGTCTTATTTTGTAAGGGTCACTTCATTTCATCCTCTCCTACAACTAAGGCAAAGACTGTGTGCTTCATCATTCTTGATACTGTGTTTCATTCTCTTAAATTATTTCCTATTCTTTTAGAGCAGAGGTTGTATTTTCTTTTGCTATTTAGCGTGGGAAGTATGGCTTACTGTGCTATGCCTCTCACTGAGTCTATTTAAACATCCTGTGAGATGACACATAGAGGTGTTCTTGTCATGTTGTCTAAGGGCTTATCCAAACCAGATTACTACAGGGATTTCTTTGGGCTATTAGAACATTCTTCTGATATTTTCTGTGGCTTCTAAAATTATTAAATAAGAAATTTTCTGGGGATTATACCTCCTTGGTTCTTGTGAAACCTATCAGGTTTTTTTTTTTTTTAGCTTAACATAGGACTGTGGTGAAAGAATTAAAGGATGAAATTATGGGCTTAGCGATGAGAGCAAACTGGATACCTTCGTTCTTCTTTTAATTCTCTGCTACAGGGAGAAAATTGGATCAGTTGCGCTTCTGTGAACTTGATCACAGTTGTCTTAGTCATGCCCAGCGCTAGTTCCTGGCACAGCAAAAAGGCTTTTTGTTCAAATAGATATGTAACACCAGAGGGTGTCTGTGGCAAATAATAGTGAGCTTATGCCAATGTTGACATAACAGCGTCCCTGATACTTGGTCACAATGATCTGCATTTTCAGGTGTCTTCACCATTTTGGCATCTTCCAAGAATCAAAGAAGAAATGCAACTATATTTCTGGCTTGGCAAGCTGAACTTTTAGAAAGAATACTTAAATTAAAACTGATGTAAAAACTTATGTGGTAAATATTTTAAAAGTAGGTGACATTTGAAATCAAAACCCAGAGTTCTCTTCTGGGGTTTTATAGTTCAGCATATAACAAACAGAGATCGGGTTGAAGGTGGCCCACAGTCCCAACTGGCTTTACTATGCAACTGGAGGGTAACTGTCTCTTGGTGGTATTTATATATATTTAAATATGCCTTTATTCACCTGAAATAATAATGCTGAATTGAGCCTAAAGAAGCCAGAAGTAAAGCAAGATGGACATGAAGATACAATATGATTTTGCTTTTTTAATATTATTTTTCAAATTTTTGATAACAAGTATTTATTACTTCTATAGTCAGAAATCGTTGCTATAACAAATGAGACCTAAAAATAATCCATGAATTATTTATTTGGTTTAGCTGTTCTCAGTACAGTTTTTGGACTCTACCCCTCTTTGGAGATCTGATGAGAGTAATTTGAAACTCTTTTTAAAAACGTGAGCATCTCTCCACAGAAATAAAAATTGCCATATAAGTTCAACAGGAATTTAGACACCAAGAGCCTTTTAGTGGTATAGCTCCTCACACAGGAGAGACTACAGGATCTGGGACATGCTCACTCTCTACCATATACCCTGGAAGATGGGGCAGGACTAGATCGGAAAGTTTTTGTCTTTGCCCTTGAATTGTTTGTTCGGGAGTCATGGTGTCACCATGCCATTCCAGTCTTGAGTTATCTGTGGTCTGTTCTAAGTACTAAGCCTGTGTAAGCTTCCCAGTATACAGGAAGAACACCCCTGCCTTTTGATCACATGCAATAACCTTGCCCTTAGTGAGTGATGCCTCTATTTTGGCACTGTCTCCACAGCTTCTCATTCTGGTAAAGTTACCTTTTGATTGGAAAGGTGAATGGTAGCACCTACAGATAAGTCAATACTTCATTCACAATCTGGAATGCAATGGTTTTTCTGATTCTCTCTGATTTTATTGTGTTCAAGATGATTAGGTTTCTTTTTTGAGAATTTGTTTTCTTCTTCCAGCTGTCTGACTGTTTCCTTTGGCACCCTGGTACTGATGAAGACTGCAGGGACAGAGGTTGGCCTCTGTCTGTCTATTACGGAATCATTAGTTGAGCTGAGTCCCATGGTAATTCCTAGCTTGAAAACTGCATGGTATATAAAGTTTGGGGATACAAAAGCCATGGGTTTCTTGACACCAGAAGAGTCTTTAAACAAGAACAACAAAACACTGAAGTCAGAAGTGAGGGGAGAGGCTATGGATAGGAGCAATGGACACAACAGAGTCAGTCTTTCACTGTGGGTGAGTGAGAAAATTCTAATCTTGTTAGAAAGTCCCACAGAGCATCATAAATTGCTTCAGATCAAAGAATTCTCTTGGTATAATAAAACTTTAAACATATATCTAGAACAGCTATCTGATATACATACATTATATATATATACACATATATATATGTATACACACACATATATATTGTGGATATATATATATTGCGCAATATTGCGCAATATATATATATATTGTGGATATATATTGTGATACATATATATATATATACATATATATATATATATATATATATATATATGTATATATATATATATAAAACGCTGTTAAACCATCAAACCATCCACGATGTCATCTCTGCACAGGTTCTAAAGCAAAGCTAGGATTGGATCTTCACACTGAGTAAAGGGGTTTGTGCAAGGGGCACTGTCTGAGTGCTTCCAAGTACCAGCCATGGGGAGGTACTTATGCAGATGTTTAACATTTGCTCTGAGGAAGTCCATACAAATAAAGGACAAATAAATAAATACAAATAAATCTTTGTTTATGTGCTTCTATCTCAGGTTTTCTCTTATTTAACAAATAGACTTGTACAGTCGCATATTTTATACAGTGGGATGTGCTGTTATAGTTTTCTACACATATGTGCATTAAAATATTATTTATGCACATATATGTTGTATGTATATATAAATATTTACAATTATTTGTTGGTATATTATTAATGAAATGGAATACAGAAAATGTGAGCACATATGTTTGTACACACACACCAACACACACCAACACACACACATACACACACACACACACACACACACACACCAGTTATACAGAATCAAAGCTGGTCATGATGAAGAATTCGTCTCTTCTCTTTGCTACTTTGCTTATGTAGTATATTTCCCAGTCCTCCTCCCAAGGTGTATTTCTAATATAAATGTATTCAAAATATATACACAGTTTAAAGCCTATATCATTTCTTTATTATTGCTTTACCACAAATCTTCATTTATCATAGTATAGTGTTCTTTAATTGTTATTCTAATAGTATCTATCTGATGGTAGATAACTAGAAGAAACAAAATAGTTTCTAAGGAGCATAAGAAGAAACTGCATGAGGTTATGAAACCCAGAGATTTGACTGAGTAGCTTGCTCTTTGCACTATGTGAAAATACTCTGCACATTATCTGATCTGTAACACAGGAGAGCATAGCCTTATCTTCTTGCTGAGGGTGAGTAGCCATTGACTTTTATTTCTATTTTGCTGGTACCTCTACAGGGACAGTAGTTGAGATATGACTTCCAAATATTCTTTTCTATACTTATCAATAAACTCATGACGTTATATTATGGTTTTTGACTAATAAATATCAATGGAAAGTTCTCAGGAGTGTGAAGAGTCTGCCATGGAAAATCAGCCAGAGAAAGACAGACCTATCAGAAATGCACAAAACACGTCATAGGTTGTAAATTTCTTTTTATTTATCACAGTCTTTACTTTTTTATAACTGAGGATGACAGACAGAGGTAAGCCTGTCTCTACTGTCTTCATCTCTACTAGCACCCCAAAAGATACAGCCAGACAATGGGAAGAAAAAACTCATGAAGCATATTGATAAATGATACTGCATGCCCACAGAGTGCCTAGCAAGGATGGAAAGTAATGCCCTGTGTATTGAATATGAGCATACACATACACACATTCTATCAAAGGTCAGGCTCAGAAATCTCAGGCTCCACATTCTTCTCTTCCTTCTGGGTAGCTTTAGAGACACCCAGTCAAGCACCGGCTATCCCAACCACTGAACAACAGTAACACAGAAAGCTGTCCATGGTACAGGATGCTAAGGGAGAGGTAAGCAAAGCCATGGGATACCAATGAGCAGTTAGCATTTAGAAGGTGACCTTTTTCTTCCTGAAAAATAAATTTTGGTTACCAGACTATTGAATCAAGGTTCCCTTCTTTATAAAATCTCATAAAAAGTACTTCTGATTCTACTTTACAGTTCTCAAGAGTCAGCTTTCACAGGGCTTTCCAATAACTTGCAGTGGGAGAGCAAGCCATTTGTACTTGTAGCAAGAGGAAACTTCAGTAATTAGGTTTTTTTCCTCTCTCTGTTTCTCCCCGAACTCACAAATGATACCATCATATTCAGGACAGGCACTTGGCACATGAAGCAAGCTATCCTTCGCCTCCCTGTGAATGACTCTGTGTCCCAAGATGTCTTCTCCTCCTGGAGGAAGCCAGATCTGTGTACTTATGGTCTGTGCTAGTAAACATCTGTTCACTGACATAAATAGGGTTGTATCTTTGTGGACACATTTGTCAGAAAGGCTGCTTCAGAGAAGTACCTCATCTTGGCTGCTGGCCCTGCAACATCTTGGGGAGAAAATGAGGCACCTTGGCAGGAGTGCAGCCTTGAGGAACAGGGTGTTATAGTATAAGGTGACCCTTAGCAATCATTGTGTGCCTGAGCTGTTTTTTTCATGTAAAATAATGGAGGAATGGGGGCAGAAAGAGAATAAGTTCTGTCTCAGCAGCTAAGACTTTCTGATCGAGTCATAGAAACACCCCAGTGTGGAACATGGGCCATCCTCTGTATCAATTCCACTGTGTGCCCTAAGCCTTGAGGTTTTGGGTAAAAGCAATGCAGCTTTGAATGACCTAACCACACAAGTTCTTCCCACCATGCCCCATGTGAGTAAGGTCTCCTTGGCAAGCATCTTTGTTTACCAGGAGAGCCAGGTAAAACATCTTTATGTTTGAATAGTGTGTCCCAGTTTCCTGCCAGTCTGTGAAACTATTTAAACAAGCCAGACTCATCTCATCCTGGGAACCCAAATCCTTTCCCTCTTGTGACTATGATGCTTGACCCCACACAGTCCCTGCTCGTTCACGCTGCTTCTGGGCCCAACTTCCATGTATCCCAGGTATGTGCAGCATCTATCTCAGGGATGAGAGTATCTTTGATAATGGTTTGCTGTAAATTTAATCTGTTTAATATTGGTATAATGTATTCAGCTATGTCTCTGCGCCTGGCATGGAGGGTAAAAAAGAACTGATCAAAACATGCTGCATTCACCTTTTCTACATTGACAATTATCCTTTCCACACAGAGCAACAAGCATCCCTGAAGTTCCATCACTGCTTCTTCTGCCTCCAGCACAGGAGAGCCTCATACTTAGTATTTTATATGTATCTGTTGAACAAGTGAATAAATAAATCTCACAGTCCCTCTTGGTAAGGGTTTCATTGGATGCTCTCTCTCCAGCTATAAAATCTTTACTAATTTATAATCCAGTGAGTCAGTCAGTGTTCCATCGTTATGACAATATATGTAGGATGGGAAACTTGAAGCTTCATTTTGATTTATGGTCTATTTCTGGTCTCAGGTCACATTGCTTGACCTTATTGCTCTTGAGTTTTTGTTTAAGTGATATGTCAATACAGAGAACACATGGAGGAAACTGGTTCTCAATGTGGCTGAGAGGGGAGGGGGAAGGGCTCTTCAAGCCCTCCTAAGACGTGGCCTAACTTTTCTCTGCTAGGCTCCCTCTATAACGTTTAGGTATCACAGGCTACTGACCACATCTTAATACCTGGTCTTTTTGAACTACTTGAGATATAGTCCATAGCATCAGGATAGGACGGGGTCTGAGAGGTGAGTGCTCGGGACTTCGGCAACATCTCCAGATTCTTTCAAACCCAGAGTGGGTATTGCAGGCAAGCTAGCCCAGAGTGGGTATTGCAGGCAAGCTAGCCCAGAGTGGGTATTGCAGGCAAGCTAGCCCAGAGAGGGTATTGCAGGTGAGCTAGCCCAGAGTGGGTATTGCAGGCAAGCTAGCCCAGAGAGGGTATTGCAGGCGAGCTAGCCCAGAGTGGGTATTGCAGGCAAGCTAGCAGGTAAAACAGATGTTGGTGACACAACTTCCTTTAGCTCAGTGTTATACTGAAGCACTTTTGAGGATTCAAACATTACCAAATGTTGGTAAACTGGCCTATACTTCACACCTTTTGAGACTCTTTAGTCCATGTGAAGGAATTACCCCCAAAATAATTAGGATGCAGGAGGTGATGGTTGGCTAGATAGACAGATTGGTTGATGAATGGGTGGATAGATTTTTAGGTTGCTTTCTCAAAGCATATTTATTCACAGAGAAAGCTGGTTGCCAAAGAAAAAAGATAGAGTAGGGGAGGGAAGAAGCTTTTATTTGGGGGATTCTGTGATTACATCATCCTTCACTAGGCCAACATACCATTTTCCTTCTGTACTGAAACCAAATCAATCAGTGGCCACTTACTCCAGCCATGATAATGAAATGTCATGTCAGGAAAATTCTGATCCATTATAAAGGTTAGAGAACTCTGTTGTTTTCATGAAAACTTGAATTGTAGGGGAAATCTGAGGACCATGTGGATCTCCAGGTCTCAGCGTCTCTAGCTTCACGCTTGGCACAGCCTCCTTTCTAAGGCTTTGTTTCTACACAGCTATCTATTTTTCTAATCCAATATAAACCATCTAAAATTATAACTCAGACCTGTTTTTCTATGGAGAGGGAGTTTTTCCTGCTTTTATCTTTGTTTTCCTTTTAAGAAATTACAGGGGTAGTTTTGTTCAGCTTGTTGTTTTTCTCCTTAAATCAATATCCTTAAAACAATATCCTTTAAGATATTGTTTAAGATATTGTTTTCCCAATATCTTAATTTTATTCTTACTTACTTTTCAAAGGCAAAAATCTCAAAGTGGTTTTTTTCCCCTCTTTTTGAAATTTTTTATGCACAGCTCTACTCGCAATAGTTTTTTTTTTAAATCATTCTTTGCTGCTTGTTCACTTCATAGCAGTCACCAGATATGTTGTCTTCTGTGATCTTGAGTATTGTTATTTCATACACAAGGAAGCAGAGTTGTGTCAGTCTGTCTGAGGTTATACTGAACTGATTCACAAGACACTAGGAACTCTGCATATTGAAACAGTGGAACACTGAATAGTTTTCTTGCAGCAACGATTGGGCTGGGCAGTTCCCCAGATGTTGCTTAAATTGCATCAACTGGATGCTGCTAATCCTTGCCACTGTTTTCTTTCTTTCTTCCTTTCTTTCTTTCTTTCTTTCTTTCTTTCTTTCTTTCTTTCTTTCTTTCTTAAGCATGGATTCGTATTGCAGACCTATGAGCTCATTCACCACGGGGTTGAGCTCAACAGCTGGAGGGACAATGGTTGAACAGATCATAACAAGTGAAGAAACAGGTGAAGGAAGAATGAGCCAAATAACAATTTTGACATTTCTAGGTATCTGATATGGCAATGGAGTCGAAGGGACTTTCCTTTTAGGTTTACTGAAAGACATCTGTTTTAGTGTCTTTGGCAGGACTCTCTAAGGGATGACTAGTCCAAAAACCTCATTAATATAAGCTTTGCTGCTCCATTGGAGGTAGGTGCAATGCAGGTGGGTGTTAGCGTAGGGTTTATAAGACCAAACCCACCTCAGCAACTGCCACTAATTGGCTCCCCTGGGAAGTCCCAAGAGAAGCTGTCAATCTTGAAGACTCAGTTTTTGTTTGTGATTTGTTGTGATTTCTCTTCTGCTGCTCTTTCTCCACCTCCAGCCACACGGCCTCTCCTTCTTACACACATAAATGGTTGTTCCCCAAAACAAATAACTAGAAAGACAAGACAAGCCTCATCTGAGATTCAACGTTTTCTCCACCTTCCTGCCCTTCTTCCATTCTCACCATGACTGGAAGACAATCCCCTATTATGTAAAAGGATGCTCTCCAAGGTGTAGCTGACATAGCTAGAACCTTCTCCAGAGAAATCCATCAGACGGTATACTGTCCCAGTGTGTATAGAAGGTGATTTCTGGCTCCCCTAAAAATTAATTCTACTCTTCTGAAAACTGACAGTGATCTTAATCCCATCCCTAATTATATCGTTGTAGTTTAAGGTTAAATTACAGGGGAAAGGAAGCTACATTTGAAGGATTTGGAGTATAAAATAGAAGCTTTCTGTGGTCCTGGGGATGATAATGGTAATAATAGCTACTACTTAATAAGCAATTACATGTGAATTAAGTACTCTGATCCTCTTGCATAGGACGATATAATGTCTCAGAGGGAATTTGTTCAAGGTCTCAGACAAATGCAATGTCAGGATTTGATGTTAGGTTTGTCTGACTCCAAATGCCTGTGTTCTTAACTGCCATGCTCTGCAAGCCTTTTGTTTTATTTCTGTCTGGGTTCTTTTAGCCCACTGTATAAAAGCTACCTAACCCAGCAGGCATACTTTGCAGTATTTGAGGAAGAAGAACAACTCAGGGGCATTTGCCTAGTCACTATGCTGGGTTTTTTTTTTTTTTTCTTATGTAATGTATTTCAAGTCACTTACTACTCTCAATGCTGCCTGTGGCTGAATCCAGGTAATAGTGAGCTCTGTGAATGGTGAGGGTATATTAGAAGAATGTTAGCTTAATTGTAACATTCTCCTGATCTTTCTTATGAGTAGATCGAGAAAATACTAAAGAGACTTGGAGGAAGTGTTTCTCTTCTCGAATTACATAGACTAAGCTGTGTTCTGTCTATCCTGGGTTGGGAAGTTTCATATCCTCTGGTCAGTATGTCATGTAGAATACAGGGTTAGAGTACTTTCAAGAGAAAAACCAAGTTCAGAAATAACACTTTTATGTGCTTCAAATCCATTTGAAGCTCAGGAAATTGACAATTTCTTTCTCTCTCTCTCTTTTTTTTTTAGCACAATTAATTTAATAAGCTCATGTTTTGGGTAGTACTTATAAATGGATTTAATCCTGATTTGTGAAAACTGATTAAAAAAAAAAAAAACACTTTACAATCTTTAAACCTGGGGGAATTCCTCTTAGATTGTAAATGCTAGCTACAGCTTTCCTTTTGGTTTCCTGATGAGCAAAGTTAACTAGCAAAATTACTTAGTGCTAAGTACTTCAGATCACCCCCAAGTGTTCACATTCATCTGCCTACTTTTGAGAGAGGTGGTATAGTACTTTTAACAAAGTGGAAAGAGAGCCTATTGAGTTATATCCTGAAATTCTGGTAAAGCTATCTTAGAGTCAGACCCTTCTCCTGGCAGAGTTTAAAAAGAGAGGCAGAGGGAGATGGATGGAGAAAGGGAATTACCATGAAATCTGATTTGGAGTCAAAATGAATTCTGAAAATCAAAGTCAGACATTAACTAGAGCCCTCCTCTCATGCAGTTTGAGCAACTGTTCCGTTCTGTAAGCCGGTTGTTTCTGTTGGATGAAGAAATAGAGTACAAATGTACATTTAATCCAGTTTATACTTTAGCCACAATGTCTAAATTCTAACCTATAGTCAAAATAAAAATCCAGACCAGCAAAGAACTCAATGTCAAAAGTTTCTTTTGGGCCTTCGTTCATTTTCATTTCTCTCCACAGCTTAGAGGGAGATTCAATAAACAATAAAATGACTGAATGTTGAAACAAAACAGAGAGAGCAGCCGTCTCTGGTCTGTGCACAGACAGGACAGCCAGCTACTGACTCACAGCCTGCCTGGAAAGGTTAGCAATGACTTTGAAATTTTATCCTCGTTCCCTTTGGGCAAGAGCATTCTTAGACTTTCCCAGTAGATGATAATCTGTCCTGTACTTTAATGAAACTTCCGATGTGGAGGACACAGGCTCCCAGAGGAACTCGTTGTGAAGTTTAACAGCTATCGGAGCTAGCTCATGTTGTCTATTTTTACTGTTTGTGTTCTCCATGGGGATGATCAATTTTTTTGTAAACAGAATTGAATCTATATAAAACCATTTTATGTGGTACTTAAACATACTGACAGATATTTTTGAAACACAGCTACCCTGGGGAACCAACTAGTCCTGATTCCTTCATCATTACTTGTGGAAGTCTTCTGTCCTCCACATGGAGATGACCGGATGCCTTCTTTGAAGTTCATGCTGTGTTACTGACTCCGTTCTCCCTGCTTCTTCCCAGTTTTTGTCATATACATCTGCTGTTACTATTTTTCTCTCAGTGTTAAAAGCATGTTGGCTATTACAGTTTATATTAAAAATATATAGCTATTTTTCTTTTAGCAAACAAAGTAATTTTCTTATTAGTTGATTTTGTTTTTGACATTTTTATATATACATACATACATACATACATACATACATACATACATACAATACATTATAATTACTCTTATCTCCCATGTCCATGAACAGTTCTGGATGCAGAGACTCATGGCTGTTTGAGATGGTGAGAATATGTGATAATTGAATACTAAGTCCTAGGAGAGATTTTTTTTTTTTAAATAAAAAAGTGGCTATTAACACTGAGCTTGGATATGTACACCTGTACTTCTAAGACTAGGGAGATTGGGGCAGGTTGACCATAAGTTCAAAGCCAACCTGGGCTGTATTTTGAGACCTTGTTTCAAAAAGAAATCGAAGGAGAAAAAGGAGGGAGTGAAGTTGGAGGAGGGGGAGGAGTAAGAGGAGAAGGAGGAGGAAGAAAAGGAGGAGGAGAAGGAGGAGAAGGTAGAGGAGGAAAAAGAGGAAGAGAAAAAGAAAGATCACATGCCTGCTAACACAAAGTCTTGGGTCTCTATGGAAAAAACACTAAAACAGAGGGCTATAAACTATTGTAAACAGGCAGCTTTTGTTGAAATCTACCAGCCTGAGTAGTCATAGACCTTGTAGACAGGTAGCCTTGGCAGATAGTACCAAATTAGATAAGGACAAGTAAATCATAGGCAGAGTCATAGTGACCTGACCCCTGAACCTTCACCCAGCTGATACCCTATTCTGAAAGATATCTGTACTGCCCCTGAACACCTATGCTCCTGTGTCATCCCCTTCCCCACATCTTGCATTTTTGTGTTTATAACCCCATGTTAAAAATTAAAAATTATGATTTGATTAAAAAAAAAAAGAAAAACAAAGATCATGATGAGTGGTGCCTGTTATTGATGGAAAGTAAGATCAGGGAATGTATCAAATGCTTAAACTGTGGTGCTCCATGTGTGTCTACAGCTGTGCTCCGTCTGTATCTACGGCTGTGCTCCAGAGTATGGTTACTCAGTATATATGAGCCTCAGCTTATCACCAACAGATGAGTGTCCAGATCATTCCAGACTTCCCCGAAAGGCTCCACATCACATATTTACATATACAAAAACAAAAAACAAAAAACCAAAAAAAAAAAACCCAAAACAAACAAAAACAACAACAAAACAACAAAAACACAACCAACCAACCAACCAACCAAATAAACAAACAAAAATCCAAACCAATCCTATTTGTTAAAATAGGTGATGGAGGTATGAAAACAGATGAAGCCAGCCTCAATAGATTTTTTTTTACTGAAGAACTTGGTTTCACATAGTTTAGGTAATAATACAAAAAGTACATTGTGGGGCTTCAAAGTTCGGGCAAGGGTTTTCTGTTTTGTTTGTGTGTTTGTTTTTGGTTTGCTGTTTTTGTTTGTTTTGTTGTTGTTGCTTTTTCTCCTTCACCTTCACAATTTTTAATATAAAATGATATAGGTCCTATGATGGTATTTTCACCCATGCTTTATCTATTGTTCCTCCTTCTCCAGGGCCTTATTCCACCTGTTACCTTCTGCTTTCATGACACATATATTCTGATTTTGTCACTCTCTTTTAAGAAGGAGTCTTTCTCCCTTTAAATATGTGCCATCTAGCTTGACCAGAGCATTGGAGAAGCAGAAGGGACTGCCTGTTTCACTGTGTCTACCCTGAGTGCTGTGGCAGAGTCTAGGTCCCTGCATGTGGCTTGAAATTTGTTCAGTCCAGGCCTTTCCATCTGTACCACTGAACTTTTCTAGGGTAGGAGACTTCCTTATTCGTGTGGACAGAGGGTCTAGTCTCCTGTGAGGGTCAAAGACTAATGGTCAGTCACACGAATAAGTGATTCAAAATTTCCATAAACGGAAAGAACTACCTCGAAAGTTTTTGAGCTTCTTGCACAGGAAGCACTATTATGAGTGAAGTTTTGAAATGGGTTGAGTTTATAATCAAAATGGTAGATCAGGAGTTTCCAAGGGTTATAAAGATAATTTTAGGATAATAGTATTTATAGATAACCACATGGAGTTTTTTAAAGGTCAGAGTACAGCTTTGTAGGCATCTCTGGATGGCATTTCTTTTTCTAGGTCTGGATTGTTTCTCCTATTATCTTGAGCCCGGGTTCTGTCGGTAAATGTAGAATTACTGCTTAAGGAAGTTCACCTGTATTTCTATTATATACGGAAGGGATATACCCCTCCCCCCTCAGACTGGCTTCACTTTTCAGCTTGTACAAAGCCACTGTGTTCATATGAGTACAATTTATTAAATTTATGATGAGTCTACTTTTGTACTTCGCTATTTCATTATCCTCTTGTATCTTTATATGCTTCTGGAGAGCATGAAATATGGAGCATAGGCAGTAATCTCTCCTCAGGTAGGTAGAGTTTTGTGCTCATAGGAAGAGCTCAATAAATATTTTCTGAAAAAAAAATGAAAATGGTAGCTCAGACATTTTTTCAATTTAGCATCTGAAGGCAGTGGTAGTAAATATGATGAAATTATATTAAGAAGCTTATGTTTTCAAAGTAGAGAAAACAAGAAAAAAATACCTATAATTTCACCATCAAAGAAAAGCCACTGTTGAGAGATCAGATTGAGTTGGGGAAGTGGCTCAGTCTATAAAGAGCTAGCTCTGCATTCATGAGGAGCTGGAATTTATCCCTATATCCCATGATAGGGGAAGCCATACTTGGTGGTACATGCTTGTAATTTCAGGACTAGAGAGGTAGAAAAACAGCTGATTCCTAAGGCCTGCCACTCACCTGGCCTAAGCTTCTTTGGTGAGCTGTAGATCAGTAAGAGACCCTGTGTCAAACAAAACTATACCCAAACCAGGATAGACGATGAATCCTGAGGAACCACAGCCAAGTTTGTCCTTTGTTCCTGTATGTATGGATATGTGCACCGAATATGCACAAACATCAGTGTATATAAATACATATCCATATTCATGAAAAGATGTTACATTATTTTCATCTATACATAGTTTATACAAAGTATAATTTTATTCATAGTTATAACCATATAGTACATGCACAAGTTTGTGTCTTGAGATTTTTTTTCATTTGAAATTAAAGTATTCATAATCATCATATATATTACATTGTTAGGTTTCAATTCTACAATAAAAAGAAAAAAATAACAGAACTGTTTATGTCAAGACCATTTTCTAAAACAGAACATTTACTTGAAACTGTGTGACTTTTTTCTCATTTTATAAACTTATTTTATTGTTTAAAGATGTATGTATGTATGGATGGATTATGTGCCTGTGTGTGTGCCCATATATGTGCTTACGTGTGCAGAGGTCACAGAGGCCAGCAGCATGTGTCAGATCCTCCTAGAATTGGAGTTAAGGGGGATTGTGGATTGCCTGATGTGGTTGCTGGGACCTGAACCATTTTCTCGGTCTCTGCAAAAACCATACATGCTCTTAACCACTAAGCCAGCTCTCTAGATCCAGGTTTATTTTATTCCTAATTACATGTATGCACGTGTTTATATGTGATCACTTGCACAAGTGAGTGACCATACCTAAGGCCCTGAAGAGGACTGAAGCTCACTGAGGTACAACGGAAGCTCTGTGCTGTAGAGCTAAAGTTACAGGTGACTTTTAGCCAACTAATGTAGCTGCTAGAAACCAAATCAGGGGTGTCTGAAAGAGCAGTCTATTTAATCGCTGACCTATCTCGCCAGTTCTCCAAAAGACATTAAAAAACAAAAAGCAAAAAACAAAACCCCAACAGAATGTCTATATGCAGTCCTGGCTATCCTGGAAGCAACCCACCTGGCTGGCCTTAAACTTTGGGAATGCCAGCACTGAAGGTGTGTGCCAGCATGTTCTGATGAATGGTCTTCTTAAGTGTTAATTCTTTTATCACCATATTTCTCATTGGATTTTCACCTATTTTATTTAAACATTAACATTCTCCATGTAAAAGTCTGAATTGAACAGTTTAAAAACAGAGAATGTCTGTTTTCCTTTTGATTATTTTCAAGGCATCCAGTACTTACTGCCAAACTGCTTTTTACAAATTTTGTCCAAATATTTTCTCTTTATAGCAGTGCATTCACTGCAATATTGCCAAACACACACACACACACACACACACACACACACACACAGAGAGAGAGAGAGAGAGAGAGAGAGAGAGAGAGAGAGAGAGAGAGAGAGAGACTCTTGACTGATTTTAGCAGAAAAATAGATCCCAACTTTGTTCAGTTTTTGAAAGGGGGTTAGGCTTTCTGCTGAGGTCCAGTTTTGTTTTGTTTTGTTTTTTTAATACATTTGACATTTTTGTTCTTTTGTGAATTGTTCTCCCATGTACTTCTAGGTACTTTTCTTATTTAACTGGTTTGCTGTTTTGTTTTATAAAGCATGATATTTACTGCACAAAGGATCTTCTTTTGAAGTTTTGAAGTGGCTACTTGGTGGACTGTTGCAACGCTGCTCTGACTAAGCCCGGTTACTAAACAGTCCCTCTTCCTGTCAGTTCTGCATTGTGCAAGTATGGTCTGGGACAGTCACCCGTCTTCCCACCGTCTCCACTATTATTAAACAGGTCCAGGAAGGGCCAAAGAGATGGTGCTGTGGCATATTCAGTTTGTGTTGCTCTCTGAGATCTGGAGTGTCGCAACTGAATCAATAAGGTTTCTCCTCACTTGAGCAAATTGCCAACAGCTTGTGTGTGACTCCCTAAGAGTAATGAGAACCTCTTTTTAGGAGAAGGGACAGATTGTGTCTGTACTTGGCAACCCACATCTTGCTGCAGCTGGGATTGCTTGCAACACTCCACGGAGCTCATGAGTGGGCTCATCTGACAGAAAAAAATATGTCCATTTTGTCTAAGGAGTCGCTGAATCCGTCAGCATCTGGAAGGAACACTTTCCCTAGCCTGTCTTCCCTCTTCAAAATACTGGACAGGACACAAGCTAGTAGAAGAGCTCAACAGTCCCTGTCATTCCCTTCAACATTCTGTCAGATAACTAAATGCGAAATGCCTTTAGACACACTGTAAGATCAGGTTCCTTCATACAACGAGGCACACTTAAAACTCTGCGCCAAAGCCTACAGGTGGTACCTTTATAATTGTTTTTAAACTGCGCTTTTGTTTTACGTGTTCAAGTGTTTTGCCAATATGTATACCGTGTGAATGCCTGGTACCTGTGGAGAACAGAGATGCTGTCAGAACCCCAGAACTGGAGTTAGATGCACGTAAGCCATCCTCTGCATTCTGGGAACAGAATCCTGGGCCCGGGGGAAGAGTAGCCAGGGTTCTTGACCACTGAGCTAACTCTCCAGTAAAACAACACTCTCATGAATTCAATAGTTAAGGTATGGCTGGCATCATAAAAATTATTCTATAGCAAAGCAAACAAGAGCTTCTCACAGAAGAGCCAAGCTTGTTTTGCAGAATAAATAAGAATGGCTAGAAATCACATGTGTCTGGAACTCTTTCACAAATAGGTTTTTTTTTTGTTTTTTGTTTTTTGTTTTTTGTTTTTGTTTTTGTTTTTATCTAGATTTTCTTCTTCTTCTTATGAGTTTGCAGTGTCTCCCCATTTCTCATAGGATTAGATTTAGATTCACCCTGGCCATATTATCTATGCAAATTTCACTTCACTTTTAAAAACAAGTATTTACATATACAAATCTATGTATTTAAAGTCCATTGTTGGATGCTCTGGTGTGTGTATGCATTGTGAACTGCTCAACCACAGTTCAGCTAACTGATCTTGGTGTCATTGTTATCAGTATGTATGTTTTAAATTACTCCAACACTGCAAAACAATTTCTAGCCAGCTTTCTTGGTTCTACCTCAGGAAGAACCTCAGGAAGAGTGTATTTCACATATACTCTGCAGGAAACAAACCTTTTCCAGGCTCCCTGTATATGATGAACTTCTTCAGACAGCTACCTGCTGTTCAGTAATCTCCTTCAACTTTGCCACCTCAACACTATATCAGCTGGTGTAGCCACACTATGTGCCTCTGTGTTATATGTGTGTTTTCTGGAAATGAGAGCTCACTGCATTTGATGAACAATATAGTTGGCACCCAGAATAACTAGATCCCTAATGTGTATTATACTATCCAAACCTGCGGATAATAGTTGAATTTCTCTGCTCTCTTTTAGCCCCTGTCCTTTCTAGGGAACAGAATGCTAAATGCGTGTCAAGATTCTGTTGAGAGAAAGTTTTCCATACATTATATATGTATTCAATAATAATTATCTGATATTTTCCTCCTAAATCATTAAACAGATCTCTGAGACAAACATGCTTCTTCTAGGCAATGGAAAGACATGGGAGCTTGCTATTAATTTTATATTTTAAATTAAGTAACAAACATACAAAATAGATTCCTATTTTGTGGTATAGCTCCTAATATTTAAGTAAGTGATTAAAAACATTCAAGAAGATAAGTCAAAGAGGCCATTCTTGGCAATTAAAAAATATACAGATAATTGTAGTGATAATATTTGAAGTGACATCCTTATGGCCTGGTGACTATGTGATGGAAGAAGGTGATATGCTGTTTGGGAATGTAGTCATTAGAATTTTTTCCAAATATATGTAAGGCTCTGGGTTTGATCCCAGCATTGTAAGTAAAATAAAATAAAAAAAGTGATGTAAGATAAAGCTGTGTGTGGCCTGAACTCTGGCAGTTTAGAAAGAGAACAATGCAGGGGAGACTTAGTTGAGATCCTGGGAAGAAATCCAAGATATTGAAAAAAAAAATGAGTCATGAATAATTGCATGCAGAAATAAATGAATGCAACCTAAGTTGGAGATGGCTTATAAATTGCAAGTTAGTGTTGAATTAAAATGAGTTAGGGCTGGAAGAATCGAGTATTTACTCTTTCTGATCTTGGCCTATGGAATGGGATGATGCCATTCATCTTGGTCCCTTGGTCTGAAGAGACGGTTGCTTTGCTCATAGGAAGGAGAAAGGACAAAACTGAAACTTGTGAGATAGGAAACAAAGCAGAAAAGAAGGTGGCACTCCCATCTTTAGGTACTATTGAAACTTGACTTCTATTCTGTGAGAAAGAAACACATCATATATCAATAAAAGCTCCAGTGTGCACTGACAGTTACACTAACCATGCACTTGCCAAAAGCCAAAAACTGAATTAAATGCTTAATGAAGGGCCTTTCATGTAATTTTTTCAGCAGTCTAATGATATAGACACCATAATATTCTCACTTAACAGATTAAGAACCTGAGGCACAGGCTCTTAAAATTTAAATATTGTTTTTAAAATTTAAATAAAAATTCAAGGTCACACACTCAATTAGTGACTAACAGATTTTTCCTTTGGTACCCATGAGATGTTGGTTTGACAACCTCTGTGGATATTAAAATCTGCAGTGCTCAAGATTCTTATATAAAGTGACATCACATTTACATATAACTTACCATCTCCTGTGTGATGTAGATCATCTGTAGATTTTTATAATATCCCATACAATGGCAATAGTATATAAATAGCTGTCATACTGTAATCCTAAGGGAATAGTAATGCTAAAATATTTATAAATGTTCAGCACAAACACAAAGTATTGTAAAATTCATAGAACTCCATGGCCACTTGTAGATCCATAAGGCCAACTTTATGTTTTAATATCACTATATATATATATATATATATATATATATATATATATATGCTATTAAAAACTACTTCTTGTTTCTTATCCTGCCTTTTGGTTTCACATATGGTTTATCTAGATGATTCTGAAACCCCAGTTAAGCCTGGGCTATAAGATTACATTGAGGGACACCATTCTGTGATATTCTTTGCTACTATGACTTTTGCATTAGTGAAAGGCACATAGATTGGGTATCAGGACAAATGAATTCTCTTAGAAAATCTGTAATTTTTAAATTTGTAAAGTGATTCACTTTCCTGAAGACAGGACTGGATCAGCTGACACCTTTGACCTAATATCCATTGAATGGTATCTTTTCAAAATTGTGTGCTTTTGAGGGCAGAGATGCTGGCACATGGACAAGGGAAGCAATACTCTCTTGCCTCTTAGTGTAATGCTTATATTTCTGTTGATCCTTGGATCTTGCTGTCATCAAG
This sequence comes from Arvicanthis niloticus, assembly GCF_011762505.2. Lineage (NCBI taxonomy): Eukaryota > Metazoa > Chordata > Mammalia > Rodentia > Muridae > Arvicanthis > Arvicanthis niloticus. The sequence continues at coordinate 45,061,218 of NC_047676.1, read as the reverse complement.
GGATCATAAGAAAGGGGTGTCACTGCCCTCCCATGTGGCAATATCACTCCTATGAGAAACGTGGGCATCTTTATTTTGGAAATGGTGATATGCCTTTGACTTGTTTGCCTGTTCTTGGGATTCTTTTCCTCCTAGGGTTGTCTTGTCCAGCCTTTTGCCTTATCTGTTTGTATCTTGTCTCTTGGAGACCTGCCCTTTTCTGTATAGGAAACTGAGGAGGAATGGAGCCAGAGAAGAGGGGAGCTGGGGGAGAGGAGTTTGGAGGAATGGAGGGAGGGGAAACTGGTCAGGGTATATTGTATAAGAGAAGAATTTTATTTTCAATTAAAAAAAGAAAATTGTATACTGCTTTTGTTTATCATCACTAAGTAAAAATAAGCATAGAGTGATATGGAAAGAAGAGATATGAATGATACAGTCTTTTGAGAGTCAAGGTTGATTGATGATCTGTTCAGAAACAGGAAACATTCTTAAGATACAGCCCTGTGTATTGGCAGCTTATAATGCCGTGGACTTATGTAGGTAATTTATCACCAGATCAGGTTCTCTTTGCTCTGTCCCACGATTACAGGCTATCTGGGAGAGATACTTTCTGAAACATTGACAGATACTTTTGAATTTCTATATTGGATGCCATGAAGACATGTTTCCCCCTTTGGTTTAATGTCCTTGACTTCAGCACTAGTTCAAAGCATTTCGGCTCTGTTGGATGTTGTCTGAGTTTCTATAATGGTAATGAATAATATTAATTAATGTGGCTGTGCTTTCACCCACACAGTTCAGTCTCTGGCTCCAATAGCTTTTCTTTTTTCAATGAATTCACTGCCCGGATTGTTTTCTTTTCATTCTAAAAATGAGATAACCTCTCAAGCCTGGAGCACCTTCCAATCTATCAAAAGGGACAACTAATGTTTCAAAGCAGGCTCAGACTGAAGGCACACCCACTGAGCCAAAGGGAAGTGACTTGTCCTGCTGGAGAGAAAACACATTTCTGGGCTTATTGTTATTTTAATTGCATACAGGAGACTACATTGGAGGGAGTGAGATATCAGTGACCCCTAGCCTGTCTGGGGATGTTGCTTGTGTGGAATCCTGTGCTGAGGGAGAAAAATAACTAAAAATAAAATGCATTTACTCAGAACCTCTGGGGCAAGGTGCAAAGAGCCTGTGTGTGCTGTAGTAGCCAAGATTAAAAATTAAAATGGTTGAGATCTGCAGCGCAACTGCCATCAGCAGAGCCATAGGCTCTTTCTGGGTAACTTTGTACCACCTGATTAATTCTGACAAATTGGGTTTGAGTACTAGTATTCTTTGCTCATTTGTGTCTTCACTGTGAGTTCTTTGTGGCCAAGAGATTTTTGCATTGACGTAATCCAACAAATACTTAATCCAGCAAATAACATACAGTAGCTAAAATAGGATTGTATTTTTTCAAAGTGCTAGGCAAGTCCCAAGTAGTAGTAGTCAAATATATCTGCAGTTTGTATAAACAGTTTCTGTTGATAATCTCTCAAATGATGATATAAAACAGAAAATAAGGCTTAAGCCTGGTATAAACAGTATTTCAAATTATCCACTTATATGGATCAATGAAGAGTGATCAGCTTTGAAACTATACAAACATACACACACACACAAACACACACACAAACATCAAAAGTAGACTCAACAGGTTGTTTTTTATAGATGTTTGTGCATACACACACATACACACACACACGTACAGTGTGACAAAAATAATCAAAGAAAAAGATGAGATCAGCTTAAGGGTTGTGGGTCAGACATAGGAGAAATTTGAAAGAAGGAAACTGGGAGGATCCGGATGGAGGAAATGAAGGGAGAAAAGTGATATAAATTCTGTTTCAGTTAAAAGCACATGAAAATAAATAAATACAAGAAATTATTTATAGGTGAAAATATATATTTCCATATAGACCAGTCTAGTAGAGATCAGCCTGCTTCTGCCACATGAGGGTTGGCATTAAAGGAATGTGCCACCTTGCCTGGCTATTTCTGTGCTTTAAAGGGTGGTTACATTCTCCACCCCAGTCCTTCCATTTTAGTTTAGATAAATATCTGCTATGGTTTGAATACAGTTGATACTCCCAAGTGTAAAGTCTTCAGTGTGCTGTTGGAAGGTGGTGGAACCTTTAGGAGCTAGAATCTGATAGAAGGTTCTGAGTTCCCTGGAGAGATTTAAAGTAGTTGGAGATTTGAATATGATTCTTTTGCAAATCTTGTGTTAAATCAATGGTAGTAACTTGAATTTCCATGAGAAGATTATTATAACAGGAACAAATCTGGCCCCTCCTGCACTCTTTTTCTATGATTTTTTTTTTTGGGGGGGGATGTGATTACTTGTTTCTACATAGGTTTCGAGTACGATGTGTCAAAATATCCTGCCCTCACTAGAGGCTAAAAGAGTAGGTTGGCTTCATGTTGTATTCCAATCTCTAAAATGATGATATAAATAAATTCTTCATACACAGCCCTTGTAGGCTGACTAATCTACCACCATATTAAACAGCTGAATGTGATATTCAATGTTAGAAGTACAAAGGTCTAGAGGTGTAATGTCCTTTGTGTAAAAGTCTCAGAACTTCTTTAAGCCCAGACCCAGACAATTGCTTTCTTGGCGATACCCCTTAAATCTTGGTGATGTCTCTACAGATACATATCCTCATGAGCTAAGTACTAAGACTCATAAGAAATATATGCCTTTATGTGCAATGAGTATTCAAATTAAACTTTCTCAAAATGATTGTTCTCGTATCATTTGCAAAGAGCATCAAATGATACTTCGTAATCAAAAAATATCTATGCTGCAAAGAACTTTTTCTTAACACTGACTCTGATTTTCAGCATAGTACATGTATGTGAAGACAGTATTTATGTTTACAGAAAAAGCTTAGAGTCATCTGGGTCAGTGCAACTCGGAGCACTGAGAGATCTTCATGTTTTAGCAGAAGATAGATGGCCATTTAAAGGGATTTTTCAGCAGTTATTTTAAATTTCTTTTTCATTATCTGGTCTTATTTATGCTTTGAGTTGTATAGTGAATTAGGACTGTAATTTCTATCCCTTTAAATTCTAATATTACTTCAGTTCTAGCTTAACCTAGAATATTTAAGATCGATGGTTCTGCTGAGTTTCTGAATAGATGGATTTTTGTTTTCTCACTCCATTTTCCAGTGCAAATGAATCGTTTTTTTCTTAAATATATGAAGGTATGTCTACTTATACTTCTAAAAAGTATCGTTGCAGAGAATAGGTTTTGAATATTCATTTTAATTCTATTTCTTGTGACCTTTCGTAGGCTCTGAGCTGTTAGATCTACAGTGTGTGAGTTCTTGGATCTGAACAGTAATTTAGTGACATTTGAATGTCATGCCTTCTTCTCAGCTAGTTTGCATATTGCAAGCAGACTAAACTTTAGGATTTTTATTAAAAAAACACACAGAAGATATGTTGGCGATTGTGATATAACCTGTCATTTGAACCAATCACATTTTATTTGTTCTTGAATGGCTCATTAAACTGAGAATCAGACAGAAGCTTCTGTCCTGACAATTATGCCATAGTGACAAGGTTGATTACTTATTATTTTGATCTAATGCTTAATAGAAGACACCTCTTCTTGTATGAAGATGTAAAGCAAACAGGACCAAAAGTTGCACAAGGTGTAGTCTCATGCTATGGAGCTGTGTTCAGCTTCTCTCCAAAGGTTGTAATCTCCTGAGCAACTTCCTTCTGGGGAGAGTTACAGAGTGTAGAAACATCTGTGGGAGTGGCCTAGCTACAGGAATAGGGGTAAAAGCTCCTCAGAAGAGCCACCTTGCCTGGCAATTGGCCAAGGATGGCCCTTTCCTGCTGTGACTCAGACCACGCCTACTTGCCAGTTAACAGTCTGGGAAGAGACTGAAAGCACAGCTGTGGCTGTTGGAGCCACATGTTCCCTTTCTGGTGGTGCTTCTCGCATGGTGACTGCCAGCTGTAAGTGGATCAGGTATGTTGCCCCTTTTCTGAGGGCAATTCAGAACAAAGATGCAAGGCTGTGGGTCAGACATGCAGATTTGGGGGGTCTGAATTTAGGAAAATGTGGACATTTCTTCTTGGAATCAGAAGCAGACAGATGATTTTGATAACTGTATCAATAAATGGTCAATGCATGGAAGTTTTGGAACATACTTGTTGGGTGAAACAGAATTGCTAAGAGGTTTTTTTTTTTTTTTTTTTGAAAGAAAGATTAGAACAGTGTTGGGTAAGTTGTGATGGTCTAGGATCTATCCTGTTTTGTTTGCTTTACTCTGGAAATAAAGTTCTTAAGTCACCTCCAGGCAGATGTAGCAGTCTCCTAACGTTCAGTATCTGTCTTACCCCATGGGTGTTTCAAGTCTTCATTACTAAAAATACAAGTTACATGGTCACCCAAGTATTTCCTTGGAATCTCCTTAGGAATGAGTCAGAATCAAACTGTGACTGACAAGGTATTCCTGGGCTGCTTCTGACCCCTGTCTTTTTTATCTTGCTCCACTCTTACTCTCTGTGGCTTCGTTCAGGTACCCCTGACTTCCCTGCGGTTCCTTGAAATATACTGAGTATGTACACTCTTTCTCGGAGCCTTTCCACCTACATTTCCCTCAATTAGAATGTTCTTCCTCCAGAGGTCCACATGACTCATTTCCTCACGTCCCTCCTGTCTCTGTCCAACTGGCACTTCAGAAGAGGCTTTTATGGCTGTGCTGTCTAAAATAGAACATTCACACATTCCCCCTCGCTTTCCTTCCACTTACCCTGCCTTCCCCCACCCCCAGCTCTTAGGACTGCAGCTTGCCACATTCTATTAAGTTGAATCATAGGAAATTGTCTCTCGGTGGGTCAGGAAGAGTCAAATGTTGATCATTTTGTACAGTTGAAGCAAAAATAAGTTTACTAATTTATTACTTTTATAGCTTTAAAAAAAAAACATGAGTCCAGGTGTTTGTTTGGATTTTGGTCTCTAGTATTTAAAACACAAAAAGCATTTAGAAATGTTGCATCAAATGAATGTAAATGAAGATGCAAGCTAGTGGGATTTGTTGAGAGTAAACAGAGGAAACTTAAATAGGAAGTGATTTTTGTGTGTGGAATCTAGAGGAGATTCCAGAATAAAAGGACTTCTGAGAAAATCTAGAAGATTCTGAAGGATTTCTTTGGCGCCAAGTGAAATATAGTTTCTAATTTGAGGTCTGGGATATCTATGGGCTTAAATTATAGTTTTTTTAAATGTGCTTTTCTGAAATTGAGACTAAGATAAATAATATTGCTTTAAGTCTTTTTATTTTTATTTGTGTATATATGTATTTGTCTATGTGAGTGAGTATATGCCATGTTTTTGTGAGTGTACACAGAGGCCAGAGAAAACATTGATTCCTTGAAGCTGGAGTTACATGGCTTGTGAGCCACTGGGTATAGGTTTTGGGGATGAACTCTGGTCTTCTGGGAAAGTAGCACACATGTTCTTAGTTGCTGAATCATCTCTCAGTCCCAGGTAAACACTGATAATATAACTTTGAGTTGAGAAAGTTTTGCAACTGGTAAATTAAAGGGATTACACTTGCCAGCTGTGATAAGTGTGATTTTTATTAGGGAAAACAGTTTTAGTCTGGTTTCTACAAATGTGATTAATGGTCTAAAAACCATACACACTGTGTTTTGAGGTATTAGACAGAACAGACAATCTGTTCTATGCACATATGATTGTAGAAGGAAATAAAGACATCACCGTGAGTCAGAAGGAAAGATGGAGTTGAAAACCAAGGCATTTGAGCCGATGCTATAGCTGCTCTCTGAAATGTCCCACATGCTCTTTATATATGTCCCACATGCCAAGGACTTGGTTCTACAAGAAAGTATAGATATTATATGCAAAACTGCTCCAGGGAAGGGGGGATGCCTGGGGAGGGAGCACCCTCTCAGAGGAGAAGGGAAGGGGGAATTGGGCGGAGAACTCTGGGAGAACAGCAACATTTGGAAACTAAATAAATAAAATAATTAATTTAAAATTATGATAAAAAGCAATACAAAACTGAGACTGCGGATTAGAACATAGACATTTAGCATAAGGTTGTGGCGTTTGAGTGAAAGAGACTAGGGATTTATCTTTCTGTACGGAGGAGGCAAGAAAGTCATGGCTTACAGAGTTATATATTCCACAAAGAATATTGTATAGATTTGACTTGGGATTCTAAATCATGCCTCATATATAGATAGAAAATTTTGAAAAACTAACCCCTGGAGGCTCAGGTTTTTAACACTCCTAAGGTAGTTAGAAAAATTACTTGCAATCATCATGGGAGAGAGATGCCATTAAATCAAGTTTTACAAGATTTCCAGAGATAAAACACCTTTGAAAGATTGACTTCCAACCTGGAATTATAAAACACTTAAAAAAATTCTTCCATTAAAGCTCACATAGCAGAGTGTGGTCAAAACCTAACATCTTCAAATGTTCCAGAGATCATACAAGATGACCCTGAAAGTGAAACGTAATGAATTGAAGGACCTATAAATATACGAAAATTAAATGTGCTAAACATGTGCTAGAATCTTCAAAGTGAAAAATGCAACAGTTATACATTCTTCAAAGGCACAGCAAGAGCGAACATTCAATGTGGAGTATTTAAAGAAACAGAGAAGGAAGCACAGAAGAGCTGAGCTGAAAAATATCTAAGAGGAAGAAATGTGATCGGGAGTGAGACCACTCATCAAGTCTTTAGTAAGCATTCTAGAAGGCAATATCTGATCATAATACACATGATAAGCAGTTTTCAAAGGCTATAGATTTCTCAGTTAATCAACACAGATATAAGCAATTCATAAGTCAAACAAGAATGAGTGAAAATTAGAAAATACTTAAAATGAATGCTAATGTTAATGACAAATTTATGGGAGATAACAAAAGTGATGGTTAGGAATTTACAGCATCACAAGTGTGTGTTTGTAATGAAAAGATAAAGGGTGAAGATTAGGAGGCTTGGCTTCCAATTAAGGGGTTTACAAAACAAAACAAAAACAGAAACACAGAAAATATATTCAAGGCAGAATGTATGTATTAATAAAATAGAAACCCCAAATCCAATCCAGTTTCTGAAAAGACTAAAAAGTTGAGTGTCTTATAATAAATTTGAGCAAGAAAAAGTCAGTGATAACATTTCAGAAACAGTGTCTTAATCTGTGGCAAGAGAGGAATGGTGCCAGTGCTGTGTATACACTGATGGCAGGCAATTGAACTAAGGAAAAGTAGGAAACAGAGGCAGGAGGAAAAAGGAGACACTAGATTATCATTGATTAAGAACAAGAGACTTTACAGGACAACTATTAGGAATAATGCAAAAAATTTAAGGAGACTGACAGGCTGTATATTGATAGATTTGCATATTCCAGCAAATGATTAGAAAAAAAAAGTTTAAAAGGAAATATGGAGGCTGGTGAGATGGTTCATCTGGTAAAGTGATAGTTGTGCAGGCATGGTGACTTGAGTCCCCTAGAATCTATGTGAAAAGGTTGTGCACAGTGCTGTGTGCCTGTAATTCCACAGCTGGGCGGGTGGAGGAGGAAGAGCTCTGGGGTGTTTTGGCCAGACACTTCAGCCAACTCAGTGAATTCTGGGTTCAGAAAGAGACTCTGTCTCCCTCTCCCAGTAAGATGGAAAGTGATTCAGGAAGGAAATCAACACTGATCTCTGGCCTCTATATGCACATGTACATGCACATATGCACACATGCACACATGCACACATGCACACATGCACACATGCACACATGCACAAATGCCCTGCCCACAATATGTATCTATACACAGAAACTAAAACTATAAAAAAATTAACAAAAAATCTAGAAATGCAGTAATAAATTAACCAATCTAAGTGTGAACATTCCTTTTAAGTGAAATTGCAAAGATTTTAGGTAAGACACATAAAAGCCTAAATAAATGGAAATGTTTGTCATACTTAAGGTGCAGTAATAGCAAATATGTTTCAGGTTTTCCTGTATTTCTGTATGTTGAAGAAAAGAGCTCAGGCTGCTTATTTCTGTCTATCCTAATTTTTTTTTTTGCTGTTAATGTTTAAATTTGTTTTTAACCTATAAGACTATAGAATTATTTTGAGAAATGTGGTGAGCTAATTCTGAAGACTATGCAGATATCCAAGGACCAGTCATGCCAATTCATTTTTTTTTTTTAGGGTTTTTTTTCCACTTTTATTTTTTTATATTTTATTTACATTTCAGATGCCATTCCCTTTCCTCATTTCCCCTCCCTAGAAAACCCCTATCCCATGCCTCCTTTTCCTTTTTGCTTTTATACATTTTTAAATGTTAATCAAAGGCTTTATAAGTTTGGTAATGCTCAATCAGGGCTGATTACTCTGTCTAGGCAGATATAATCAGTCGATTATTCTGCAAGTGTGTCCTTTTCTGGACAGTAATTTGTCTGTAGATGTTTGAAAGTGACCACATAATGCAAGTTATAGTAAAAGTTTAGAAATTAAGATGTTCACATAGCAGCAGTAGTAACATTCTCTATAACAAGTCCAAAATCATCCGTGTCTAAGGACAGGTGACAAATCCAGGTCATGCAGAAGGCTGCAAAAATATGTAATTATTCACACTGGGCAAATATAAATAACAGGGGGTACTCTCATGGCAAACGTACATTAAAATCAGGGTGTATGAGGGGTCAGAGAAATGACCAAGCAGTTAAGAGGGCACACTGCTTTTCCAGGGGACTGGAGTTGGTTTCCAGTTCCCATGTGGAGCATTTCACAGCTGCCTGTAACTCCAGACCCAGGGGGATCTGACACCTTTAGCTTCTTGGATACTTGTACCCGTATGTACACATCTACACAAAAACACATAAGTATTGACATGACAAACATTTCAGTATTAATGTTCATTTTCATTAGAGACCTGTCTGCTCCGGACAGCTTCCTATGTTAAATTCTAAGAAGAAATTGAGCATCCTTGGAGTTACTCCAGTTGTGGTGAGACAGCCACTAGGCAAGAATTGCCACTTTCCTTCTACAGACAAATTACTGTCCAGAAAAGGACACACTTGCAGAATAGTCGACTGATTATATCTGCCTAGACAGAGTAATCAGCCCTTAATAATTCTGCAGCACTAAGGTCTGTCAGATGATCCTGGGCCAGAAGGCAGAAGAACAGATGCTCCAACGTTTTGAAGTAGAGCGAGTGTCCAGGTGTTCAGAGGTCTATAAATTGGCTAAGTTTTAGAAGCTATGCTTTGTGCTTCCCACAATTATAGTCAACTCAGTCATTCTGGATTTCTGACGAGATTGAAAACTTATAGCTATTTACCTTGAGAGAAAAGATCTGAGTGTATGGTCGTCAGCTGACATTCATCCTAAAGCCAGGTTCAGAACTAAATGTTTTAGTTAGGAGAGATGACAGAGGTGCTGGTAGGTCAACAAAAGGATGGACTGGGTATTAGGACTATCTTGTACCTCACTGGTACAAATAGGCATAATTATGCTCTAATTGTATTTTGAGAGAAAAGTTTCCTTTTAACAAGAAGGGTGATGTGTAGGAGGAGCTAAGGTGGGAGGAGTACTGAGAGGAAGAAAAGGAGTAAGAAGAGGAGAAGAAGAAGGAGAGGAGAAGCTAGGTGATGAAAGAGAGATAGAGGGGGGAGACAGGGAAGCAGATGTTCATGTATCTCCACCAGTCAAAGATAGTAGATATATCTAGGTTGGGTAGTGGGTTACACCTCTGATTGAACAATACCAAACTTATAAAGCCTATGATTAACATTTTTAAAAAAATGTATAAATGCAAAAATGAAAAGGGGGCATGGGATAGGGGTTTTCTAGGGGGGGGAATGGGGAAAGGGGATGGCATCTGAAGTGTAAATGAAAGATCTAATAAAAAAACCACATAAGATAGAAAGACAATAACAAAATAAACCTTAAACAATCTCACGTACAATATAGAGAGGAAGGTAAAAATTAGAGTTCATATATTTTTCTTATCATGGATCACTGAGCAGGGAAGAATTTTCTAAGACGTTGAAGTACAATCTGTAAGGAAATATAAATATAATATATTGAAAGGAAACCTATGTATAGCTAAATATACCAACAATATTAAAGTATTAGAAGCTTCAGGTAGCTAGCTGTTAATGCATATAACCAACAGAATGAGTCCATAGTTATTTCTAAATATTTAAAAATTCAACTGAGCTGTATATGAGCAAGACATTCACAGAAGAGAAAATAAAAAGAACTCATAAATGCATAAACATTGGAATTATCACACTAATAACTGGATCAATAAAAATTAAAACTGAAATTTCCATTGCAGACCCATCACTTTGGGAAAAGGGAAAATCTGAAAATGCTAAATGTCGGTGATGACGTAAGAGAATAAATAGGAACACTTGACTAATAAAAGTGTTAAAAACTGTTTGAAAAAGTGAGATGGTTTGAAATTATTTAACATAGTGAAACATCTACATATGTGCTTGAAACGTTCTATGTATTGGCTGAGGCACATGGACAAAGCAATTATTTCACACTATTTTGTAAGAGCACAATCCTGAGAGAATGTATATATTTCCACCAAAGGAAGAAAACTCTCTCAGAGGAGAAGGGTAGGCGTGATGGAGGGAGGGACTCTGTGAGGGAAGGACAGGAAGAGGGAGCAGCATTTGAGTGTGAATAAATAAACAGTAAATAAGAAAACACAAATCAAAATCTTATATTCAGATAGTTGAATATAACATAGCAGATCCAATGCTAAACTGCTAAACTGAGCAGGGCACAATAATAGAGATGCAAGAAGAAATTAAACATAAGGAACTCACAGAAGGTTGCACACAGCAGTGCCACTTAAAAGTTTTAGACCACACATACAGCATTCTGTATTTTTAAATAATGTGAACAAAATAATTTAAAACTGGAAATCCTAAACCCTGATGTTTAGCATAATTCTGTGAATAGAGGTAAAGAAAGAGAGAAATGGGATGAGGGGGACAGGAATACACCTGCCGAGGCTTCAGTCTGTCTTCGTGGTTTGTATATCCCCAACATTTTATTGAATAATGACTTGAGATTCTCAGCACTTGCAAAGGTAGTACTGGGATACCCTGCATACCTTCCCCAGCTTCCCCTAAGGAATATGACTTGCGTGACTATAGTGCACTCTCCAAGTCAGAAGCTAGATGTCAGTCCTGTGTGCATTAGCTCTGTGTCACCTCCGTCACATGCACAGATTTGTGTAATTGCTCTGCCAATTAAGAGTCAGAGCCGAAACAGCACTACCTAGATTCCTTGCTTTGACTTGCTGCTCAGTCTTTCAAGCCATTTTGTGAATGTACCTGTAGCTGCGTTTTGTTGCTGCTATTGTTGTTGTTGAGTACAGATGTAATGGCTTTTTAACCATTCGCTTGTTGAAGGGCATTTTGATATTTCTGTGTTTTGACGATTATACACAGGTTTCTATGAACAGCTGTGCAAAGGGTTTTTTTTTGGGGGGGGGGTAGATTTGTATTTCTCTGGAATGAATGCTATAGAATAAATTCCTGGGTAGAGTGGTAAATAAGTGTTTAGGGTTTGCTCCAGGTCATTTTCTTTTTCTTTTCTTCCATTTCTTTTCTTTTCTTCCTTTTTTTTCTGTGCTGGGATCAAACCTTGAACATTGCATGATCAAGGCTCGTGATCTACTGCTGAGCCTCCTGCTTACCTATGCTTCTTTATTTCTGCTGGGTTTTTTGGAGTTATGTTTCCTTGGCCATGCATGAGAGGTCTGGTTTCTTTGCATCTTGACAAATATTTGGTACTTCTATTCTGTTGGCTTTGCAATAAAGTATTATCATCACAAGTTGCATATATCACATGGATATCGCACTAGATTTCTACTGATGTAATAAATGTCTGTAAACCGAATGACTTAAAGCAACAGCTTTATTATCTCACAGTTTTTAGGTTAGAGTTCTAACATTGGTCTCCCCGTGTTGCAATCAGTGTTAGTGCAGCATGTTCCCTCTGTAGACTGGATGGAAGAATCAATGTCATTCCTTCTTCCAGCTCCTACAGATAATTCACAACCATTGATTCTCAGCTCTCCTTTCTTTATCGTCACATTAAACAACTGTGGGTTGAGTTCTCTCCTAGACCACATCATCCTTGTTTGGAAGTCAGCTCAGCACAACCGTATAAATCATGCTTATTATTATATAATATACAAAATTATTTATATATTTTATATAATTATGCAAAATAATTATACAAATAATTACAACTTTGCATTTGGGTTTTTTTTCTTTGTTTTTTGAAATGAGGTCTCATCTCATGTTTCATGAAAACTCCCTATGTCACCTAAGCTGACCTCTACATCTTGGTGCTTCTCCTGCCTCAGCCTCCTGAGTGCTAAGATCACAGATGTGGGTAACCATGCTATCTAATTGCACCATTACAAACGCAAACAACTGATGCCCCTTCTTCCATATGCAGTCTTTATTTTCCCTTGCCAGGTAGTGTAACAAGTTTATCCCTCCCAAGGAATGGAGAAGCGAGGAGCTGTCATAGAAAAAAATAGAAAGTGAAATATCATGTGGTAATCGGCAATTCACATGTATTATCAGCAAAATGCCTTTGTCTTCTGCCTATATTCCAATCCCATAGTTCTTTAACAGTTACAATTAAGTTTTGAACATTTGTTCAATGTGCGTCAAAGTGAATCCTTTCCCTGATGTTTGAGTTATAAATATTTATATGTCTTTCTTCTCACAAAAGTGGTTTATTTTTATTTTATTTTTCTTAAATGTGTAGTAAGCATGTACTAATAATTAGGAAATAACTGAATGTTATTGATATGCATCATTGCTAAGGTAAAAACTCACAAAGTATTATCCTAATCATCTTGTTGATTTTTTTTCTATTACAAAACCATGACTTTGGTGATAGTTCTGAGGATGCTTCACCAAGATCATTCTCTTCTGCTTTAAAGGCTTTGTGATTCCCCTTCTATACCCAAGTATACTTTTGATGTAAGTTTTGTACAAATGGAGAGTTGTTGGTTGAGGCTTATTTCTCTTATTAACAGATATCTGTATGTGTTGTTCTAGCCTCCCTCTGCCAAAGACTTTTCTTTCTCTATATAATAGTTTTCTAACCTTTGTAAAAAATAATAAATTGGTCAATCAGAATACAGTAGACCACGACAGTTATCCCAGAATGATGGAGGTTGAGGCAAGAGGATCATCACAAGTTTGAATCCAGCCTTGGCAACACAGTGGGTTCAAAGCCAGCTTTGGCTGCAGAATTAGACCTTGTCTAAATCTGTTTTGGTCATAATCATTGAAGATAAATTTTTGACAGGGTCTCACTTTGTAGACTAGGCTGGTCTTGAGCTCACGGTGAACCTCCTGCCTCAGCCGTCTTAGTGGCTGAGCCATCATGTTTATCAAGATAAATGACTTTCTTTCTTAAAAGCAAACAGAAATATAATAAATGATTAAAAATTAATAAAGCAAAGAATATAATTTCAAATATTATTTTTGTTATATTGGAATATTCCAGAATAATATCATGAAATGAAATTATTCACATTCCCTAACTCTAAAAATACTAAGAATAATCACCATAGATAGATGACTAATAGCTATGTAACTTTGGTCAAGATCAGTTCTCTAGCAAGGCATAGTAACCACACCTTTAATCCCATACCTGGAAAACCAAGGCAGAACAATCTCTGTGAGTTTGAGACCAGCCTGGCATACATAGTGACTTCTAAGACAGCCAGTGCTATATAGTTAGACCCTGTCTCAAAAAAGACAAAAATAAATAAAATCAAACCAGACAGACAGACAGAAGACAGACAGACAGACAGACAGACAGACAGACAAATGACCTTTTCTTCATTATCTAGACTTCAGTTTTCCTTCCTGTAAACCGAGAGGCTAAACTCAAGGGTTCCTAAAGGTTTTCCCCATGCTGATGTCAGAGGCAGAATGTAAGCACTAATCACTGGGTTTGCAATAAGAGAGAGACAGCGGGACCCAGACCGTCACCATCCTGGCTTAGACTGTAAAGGAGAATGATTGCATCCTTTGCTAGGTACAGGCTTCAGAATTCTTAGTTTGTGGGCCGAGAAAGCCTTGTTTCAAAGCACTTGGGTTTCATTATATCTGTAACTAGTCATAACAACATGGATGATGTCATTAAATCCGATCATAAAACATCACACTCTTCCCAACTTCGAGTGGGATTACTAAATAATGCCTCTTCAGACTTGATTTTCACGATACAAACAAGTCAAAAAACAAAGTCTGAATGTCCAACAATGCCAATGAAGATTTCAGCCTCTAAAGAGTCCTTACAGCCTTCTTAGAAACAAACATTGTAAACTGATTATATGAAGATATTGATTATGAAGTTTGAGTTATAAGTTTAGCTATTATATTTTAAGCAAAATAATGAAGTACTTATGTATTTATGTATGTATGTATGTATTCATTTATTTATTTATTTAGCCAACTTTAAACCTGCAATCTAGTGTATTGTTTAGGTTTTTTGCTTCATCTCCGAAGTTATCTGAAGAGGCCTAGACCAAAAATGTAGCAAGAAAAAATAAGTTTCCTAATCGCCTCACTTCTTTTGGCAAGAAGTAAGATTTTTATCATCTGAGAATTTTGATTAGATAAAAATAATAAAGGGTTAAACATCTATCTATTATATAACAGCATCTTTAAATTTCCTAAAGAAACAAGTAATAGACTATAGAATGATTTAAAGCCAAGCATGGTAGAATCAGATAATTCCTGAACAAAAAAGGGGTTCTCTTGTCCAATGATGATTTGCATTTAATATATGTACTTGAACTAGCACTAATGGTATCACGTACAACAGCATTAAGGCACACAATCCTAGACTGAGTCCCCAGGTTTGCTGAAGATGAGACTGTACTGACAGAGACCTTGAATTATATGTAATGTAGTATGCCGAAATAGAAAATTAACATTGGTGGGAAATTGGCAAACTCCTTAAAATCTCTGTAGTTTACTTGATAACAGTTTAGCAACATCATCAGTTTGGTTTAGTCTGTGCAGTATGGTTGTATAAGATGATATACAGTTAGAAGTTATGTGGAAAATATGTGGAAATCCTCTATATTATACTTTCAACCTTTCTGGTAATTTAATGGTAATTCCAAAATAAAGACTTGCTTATATTTTAAAGTCATTACAGGATATCATGTAACAATTTTTAGAAACTTTAGATTTTCTGTCCTAAAGCTTAGAAACCTTTTTCTGGTGATTCTTGTGTGTGTTAAAATGCAAGGATCCCAGTATTGAGTTCTCTTTAAAAGCTGCCATTCTTTGCACAGTGTAATAGAAAATTTCTGGCTTTGATCTGTATGAGCCAGTCTATAGTCTGAGACAAGACTATTATAACATTTCAACAGTCTAAGGAACAATGAGTGAAAAAAACCCCCACAGACCCCCAAAACAGTGGTGTGCAACTTGAAAAGTAGCAAGAGGTCTATGGACCAGTTGGAAAACACCATTTAGTGAAAATTAATTAAATATTCACCCATTCAACTATGTAGGAATTGACCTAAAGGTATAGAACAAATGACAAAATGACAAAATACTTATCCAAGATTATCTACTAAACCTGGGCTACTGAGTGAGAATTGATAATACTTAGGCCACAATCCACTAACTACTCCTCTTTGTCTTGCCAGCCTAGCACATTAGATACTATATTTGAGATTGTTGTAGTCAAAGTATATAGCTCACTCTCTCCCAGCATGGGAGTCTACCTTGAAGAGGTGGGCAGAGTCATTTTTTATTCCATCCTTTAGCTCATTGATCTAGAATCTTTCAGGTGAGAGGACAGAGATCCAGGACCCCTTTCCTTCACTGACCCATCTCTTATAGGGTAGAAGTTAGCTCCAGAAATGGTAGACCATGGATTATAGGGTCTAATTATCTTATTCCAATCTGCCTATAGGTTAGAAGTATCACATTGGGAGAGACAAACTTGAAATAATAGAGGGTTCTGGCCCCTATGAGCACCTGGCTTATAAAGCCAGAGTTAGATAGTTCAAGAAAAATTAGTTTCTCAATTTCAAAAACTGGTATAGAAGCTAGGGAAAGAGGCAAGCTCTGTGACAAAGCTCCATAGTATATCCAGAAGAATGGACTTTATGTGAAACAGAATATAAGGAAGTTCATGACTAAAGTATTGCTGAAAATTACAGACATCTTGGCAGTAGGTGATTAAGAAGAAATTGTCACTCTGTAATAGTGACTCACAAACTATTGTCTGTATAGAAGTTTACCAGAGATGATGGGGGGAAGAGACAGCTAGGAAGAGCTATTCTGGGGCCTTAAATCCTGTCCTCAAATACCTTCTCTGGAAGGAGCCTAAATTTGATTAGTTTGGACCATGGTGCATTACATAACCCATAGCTGAGCAGCTAATAAAGAATGATGCTAAGAGTAGGGTGAGATACAGTAAAGGCAGATAAACTGGGATGAGACAAAAAAGATGGCCATGAAGAGGCCCTCTAAAATAACTGTCACTTCTTGATGATTGTGCCTTGAGGATGCCATCCTGAAGAAAAAAACAAACTTTACAGAAGTAGTTCAACATTCTAGAGAATTGAGAAAATTGACATTAACGAAAGCTAGGGTGCAAATGTCAGTATCTGGAGTAACAAAATCCCAAAATATATTTTCAAGCACAGAATGTTAATCATCAAAAAAAATTAAAAGTGATTCATAAAAACATGGAAGTGTTGCAAATCCACAAGGGGAAGTGAGTCAAGGGAAACTGCATTTGAGGAGACTCGGGTATCAGAGTCAGGAGACAGAACTATCAAAGCACCCACTACAAACATACTCCAAGAACTGATGGAAACCATACTTTCAAAGTTAAGGAAGATACAAGAGGATTTACAAATAATGTCACTGCAAAGGTGGAAATGATAAGATTGAAACAAGTGGAAACTCTATATTTAAAAATGAAAGTAATCTGGGTTTTAAACTCTACAGAGGAACATTAACGGGATCTATGTTGTTAGAGACTGCAGTTTAAAAAAAAACCTAGGAGGAAAAATAATCAAGAAAATATAATCAGAACCATAAGGAAGTATGCGATACCATCAGTCACAGCAACTGTTGTATAATTACAGTACCAGAAAAGAGGGGAGAAAAAAAATCATGCTTAAAAATTTCCCAAGCTTAATGAAAAGACATCAGTCTACTCATCTGTGAAATTCATGAGCTCCTGGTAAAGTTAAGATGCACAGGGGAGGAACAAGATAGTAAAAATGTTGAAAGACAAAGAACGAATCTTATAAGTAGGGAGGGGAAAAAAAAGACATTTGTAAAACACTCCACAGCTGGTTCTCCAAGAGAAGCAATAGAGACTAGAAGACAAACAAGGTTGCAGAATTGATAAAGCTGAGTGCAAACATGACTAGTGAAGGTTCTTATATCTGACAAAACTGTCTTTTAATGTGAAAATGATGAAACAGAGAGATCCCCAAGTCAGCAATACATAGAGAGGTTCATATTGTCAGCAGAACTCCTTGCAGAAATCTTCATGAATGTTCTTCATGTGAAAAGGATGATTATTTGTTTAAAAAAATAGACAATTGAGATAAAATGTATAAGTTTCTAGAAAAACAAAAGCTACCAAAATGTACCGGTATGATATGAAATGAAAACTCTGAATTCACTCTCAGGTAAAGAGATTCAATTAGTGTTTTAATTATGTACAACAAAAAAATCCCCCAAGACTGTATGATTTCATTAGCATAATCTAACAAAATTAAAAAAAAAATAATACCAATCTTTCACAAATTCACAAAAAAAAAAGAGTTGAAATGTTATTAGTTGTTGCTGGAAATTTAAAACAGAGCAACCGCTTTAGGAAATATTTTGGTAGTTTTTAAAAAACTACCATGTTAAACATGGAGTTACTGTATAACATAATACTTTTAATTACTCTCTTCTTTACATATGTATATCGTGTGTGTATATCCAAGAGAAATGATGACGTATGTCTTAAACAATGTCTTACCTAAATATTAATGATGACCTTGTTCGGAAAAGCTAAAATATAGAAGCAACTCAAGTACCTGCAAACCAGTGAACAGTCTAAGGAAACAAAGTACTAATACACATTGTATCAGGGATGAACCTGACAGTGTTACCCTTAGTGAGCGAAGCTGGACTCATAAAGTTCCACCAACATGACTCACCAAATATGAGCTTAACTAGGACACCAACAGTAGACACGCTAATGTGAACTGTGGAGAGCCTAGGATGCCTCAACCCTACACAAAGAACTATAGCTAACTAAAGGATACTGAGAGTGGGAAAAATAGTCTTCCCCAGAGAACACACCAATGTTATCTAATATCAAATGGTCATTCCTGAAGACATACATAGAAATGACATTATGTAGACTGAGCAAGTTGTACTTATGTACCTAGGAATATATACCTATATACAGAACTACATGTATATATGTATATATGTGTATATCTATATACACATATATATATGTGTATATACGTATATACACGTATATATATATGTGTGTATATATGTATATATATACCTATATATATATAATTACTGAAAAAAGAGGTCATGATTTTGAGAAAGATCAAAGAAGAGGTCTATGTGAGGGATTGGGGGGAAAGGAAAGGGGGAAATGATCTACATATAATATAGTCTCAATAAATAAAGAAGTTACTCTAAAAAGAGAGAAACTAGCTACAGAAGATGACATAATACATAACTTCGGTTGTAGGAAAGCATGGAGATTAGTGGCTGACTAGAGAGATTATGTCAAGCAGAGAGCAATTATTAATGACTTCAGGGCTGAAATTTTATAAGATCGGTTGTAGTAGCGGTGGCATGACTGACTATATAACAGAGATCGCTGAGTTCTACACTTCAATTGTTTTAAAAATTCCATCTCAAAAACTGTTTCTTAAAAGTAATGTGTGTGTGAACAGATACTATGCTTATGGCAATCCAAAAAGGAGTTGGTAAGTTGACGGAGCTGAGCAGAACAGTCTGGAACCAACCATACTCTCATAGCTACGCGACCCTGTCACTCCATGAGCTTGTTTCTCAGTTCTGTGTGTATATCAGGATTGTAATGGTGTGTCTATGGCACCGTGTTTTATGAGTTAAATAGGTGCACACTGGGAAGCCTTACACCTGGCACAAGCATTCAGTATTTGATAACTGAATATGGAACAAATGGCTACAGTGTTTGTTTCTTGGGAAATCACCTTTGATTTATCCAGCTTGACCTTCCTGTGTTGACGTTGTTAACATTTCCCTTCGTTAAAAATATAAAGGAAATGACAGAGTGGGTGGCATTTATTTGGTAATGTCCTTAACTTACCAAAGGAAGTGTTGACACCCTATAAGTGTTTCATATAAAGTTTGAAATCATACTGTTCTTTGAAACACTAACTTACAAATTCCATATTAAAAGAGACAGTTACCATAGCTTACCTGTAATCTTGGCACTTAGGAAGATGAGGTAGAGACGTGTCATTAGTTTTGAGTCAGTCTGAGCTGACTGAGGACAATCTGAGCTATGAGATCTTGTCTCAATTAAACATTAAAAAAACAACAAAAAGAATTATCTTTGTTCAATGGCCCATGGAATTTGATGAGTCAAAGGAAAGCACTGTTAAAGGTTTAAGAATTACTTAATAGAAATTGATTCTCAACTACCTCACAAAATGTACCTGCTGTAACAGATGGTAATGAAGGTGCACTGGAATGAATGACAAGTGTGGATCATAGATGTGTGAACTGCTGGTGTGTGTGTGTGTGTGTGTGTGTGTGTGTGTGTACAACCTTATCCTGTGGTTCATCTTTAAGACCATGTATTAATAGTTACATTATATTTGTGTTTCTGCTAGCTTTACTCTCACATTTTCTCTTGAGATTTGTATATGAGTATGTATGTGAGTTTGTATACGGGTATGTATATGGGTTTGTATTTAGGTTATAAGCTTTCAGTGAGTTTCTGATATGATGCTCTTGGTGTGCTGACGGAAACATGGATTTATTTGCACACTTCCCCTTAAGGTTTCTAGTAAGTCCTTCTGCTAGTGGAATGAATGGTGGCAGTTTCCCTCGTATGGGTTCACGGCTTGAGTTTCTAATTTTTTCATTAACTCTTGATGTTTCTTTTTGGTCTCAGAGAACTTTTGAAATAATTTCCTTTGATCTCCCTCTCCCAGACATTAAAGCACCTGATGATACTCGTAAGGAAAACTTGAAAGTACCTGAACCCCATACAGTAGGTTTCTGTTCATCTTTTGGATCCCACGGTCTGGGCATAAGAATCACTTTTTGTGCTGTGAATAGTTGGAGCTATGCTGCCAGCTATGTAAGTGCTTGAAATGATTTTGCTTCTGGGATCTATGTGTAGCATCCGGATGGACTTAGGTGCAGCACCCAGATAGACTTATGTGCAGCACCCGGATGGACTTAGGTGCGGCACCCGGATGGACTTAGGTGCGGCACCCGGATGGACTTATGTGCGGCACCCGGATGGACTTATGTGCGGCACCCGGATGGACTTAGGTGCAGCACCCGGATGGACTTAGGTGCAGCACCCGGATGGACTTATGTGCGGCACCCGGATGGACTTAGGTGCAGCACCCGGATGGACTTAGGTGCAGCACCTGGATGGACTTAGGTGCAGCACCCGGATGGACTTAGCCCGAGAACTTGATAAGTCTAGTCACCTCTTTCACTGGACGAAAGGAAAATATGGAAGGGGGCAGGGCGAGACATTCTCTGGGTTGTCTTATGATTGCAACTTTGAATTTTTGAAATAATAGTTAGATTAATGCTTTGAGAATCTCACACAGTGTTCATACTCACCTCCAAATACTCCCAGATCTACATCTCCATGCACTTTTTTGCCCCACTTTTTGTATTTTGAAGAGATTATCTCACTGTAGCTGTCTTGGTATTCTGGTTCTTACAATCATTTTACCTCTCTTCCCTGGTGTACCCTGAGCTTCAAGTATCTTCATGGTTGTGGTGTAATTGTATTAATTGGGATGTAAGGGTTAATATTTAGAATTTAGTTAGGTATCATACTAGTTTAAAAAAGAGGTGGTAATACATTCTTCTCTAGGTTCCAGATCCTCCAGCTTCAGGTATTTGACTAACTACTGTCCAGAGATTAATTCCTTCCTATTGAATAGGCCTTAAGTCTAATTAAGTGACTATTGGTTGCCTCTAGGGTATAAGTGCCACTATTACACCTGTAAGAACATCTTACCATGCTGGTCATTGCTGTGGTTCGTTGGTGTTACAACTGGATAGGAATATTGGTTGTTTTTCTCTGTTTGGAACTTACACGGTTCCTTCCAAAACCATGAGATCTTTTTTTTAGTGTGAAGCATTCCATTTCAGATCGAAATTGATTTCTCCAATGCCTGTGTCAGGAATAAATTGTGTCTTCAGCAACAGGGTCTTACCTTCTATTCTGGAAGGCAGCTAAGTGTAACAGCAGTAGCCTATATTCTTTTGGGGTCTTTAGGGTTTCCCCTACCCCCAGCAACAACTTAAAGGGAACTTTTCCAAACTGGGGGGTTTGTTAGATAGTCCCTGGTATTTTTGGTGGGGTGGGAAGAATTGTTACCTCAATTGATATAGTTGAATTAAAATTATATATATTATATTTAATTTAATAAGCAAAAATGTGTAATTCTCTATGACTTTCCCACAGTGTCATTTCTCCCTCCTTCTTTCTCCCTCTGAGTTGCCATTTCCCTACAACCTGATAGATCTTCCTCACCTTTTTTTTTTTTTTTTTTTTTTTTACTATTTCTTCACGTTCTTTTGATTTTGTTTCCCAAGCTTCAATTTTTGAGCACCCGAGAGAAAGAACTAGAGATGCAGCACTTTGCACCATCACAAACACTCAGACAAAACAGCAGTGCCGATAAGACTGATTGCTTATTTTCTCAGTAGTCCAGGAAGAATTGACCAGAGACTTAAAGGATTGAAAGTTGCAAGAAAATAGGATTATTTCTTGGCTCTAAAGGCTTAGAATAACCTTGCTTACACCTTTGCCAGAAACAGAATTATTGTCTTATAAGAACAGAGCCAACTATAATATCAAGAGTGCTACTCAATATATCAGCTGCTATTTTCAAGCACTTTCCACAGTATTTTGCTGTGTCTTAGTGCCACTGAACTTCAGGTGACAGTTGCTTAGACCTGCTTTAATTAAAACAACTTAAATCTGTATATCCTATAGAGTCCCTTTGTACATGAATCACCAAAATCTAAGATAAACTTACATTTATTAATAGATTGATTGAATTCTTTTGTTGTCTTGCATAGGGCAAGGGAGAGTGTGCTCCAGTGTTCATGGGGAGGTCAGAGGCCAACTTATAGGAGTTAGTTCTCTCTTTCCATCATATGGGATTCAGGGATGGAACACAGGTTGTCAGGTTTGTTGGGAAGTGCATGACCACTCAGCCATTTCATCAACAGAGTAGATGGAAAATAGAATGAATATATATAATATTTCATCATTTATACATTAGTAACAGTTAACTGTATATTTTGATTGTGAAATAACATCCTAGAATATGACTAATAGAAATAATTAGAGGGAATTTATTAAACAGACTGACTTGAAGAGTCCCCTTTCTTATATGCTGTCTTCAACTTTACTGTGAGGGTAGCTTAATTTGGTATATAATCACTTAAAATACATACATTTTTCTCAAATATTAATATTTTATCTCTATTGAATTATAATCTTGGTCTTCATAATGGTCTTCATTCTGTTAAATGGTCTTCATAGCTGATCAGCTCATACCTGCTCAAGGCAGAAGGGTTTGTGGCTACAATGGAGTGAGTTCAAGACTGGTTCAATTTCAGAGAATGGGTATATAAAGTTACCTTCATCTTATTAGAATAATTTACTATAGACATTTGTATGTGCATATTTTCACAGATATTTACATTAGAAGTCATAACAGTGGCAAAATTGCAGTTATGAAGTAGCAACAAAATAATTTTATTGTTGGGGGTCACCACAACATGAGGGACCGTATTAAAGAGTTGCAACATTAGGAAGGTTGAAAAATCACTGTTCTTCAATAATCTCTACCTTTTAACTTGGTCCAGGATATGCATTCTTCCTATAGATGGACAGGGTAATGAGATCCATAGAAGGAAACCATGTAGACATTTACTCATGGCAAAACTAAGGGTTTCACATGACATTTTTTCAGAGCCTAGGCTAAAAGCCCATCCACTTCTTCTGAATGCTCTATCACTTTCCAAGACGTATCCCACTTCATACTGCCATGTGATTTGGAGAAACTCTTCAATAAATATACCATAAACATATTAATAGTAGATGTTGGAACATCTGCTTATGTTATCTTAGTCATTTAGCCAAATATTTCATCTCTATGATTGACCTAAAGTTTTTTTTCTATAGGTATATAATGCAATAATTAGATTAGATGAATGATACTATTATGATATTAAATTAAAATTTGTTTTCTAATACCTGTTATATCAGGTTTAAATTTAAACCAGTTCTTCATATCATTTTCCAAATCAAGATTGTGCTGTATAGTGGGAAAAGTGCCTCTTTTAGTAGATAGTAAAGGTTCTAGAATGCGTCATCCTTGCAGAATAAAGATGGCTCTCAAGGCACACGAGAAAAAAGTAGGGTGGGTTTCTACATTGCAAACAACATTGCCTTGTCTCACTTTTACTCGGCATGAAGTATTCAAGGACAGTGGTGTATTCTCATTTCAGAACTGTGTTCTAGTAATTTTTAAATAGTATTTATTTATTTATTTATATAATACGTTTGTTTCAATTAAGATATTATTACATCATTTTTGTGCTTCTCACACCCTTATGGGGGGGATTCTAGAGGGGAGAATAGCATAGCAGGAGACTGATGATATGAAACAGAAGAATGGGGTAGGCATCGGTGGAGGGGGAAAGGCACAAAGACGACACAGTGCTATCTTTTGGCCTCATTGCTGCCTATTATTTTCACTTTTATTGAGAATAGAAAATTTTCTCGTGATAAATCCTGATTATGGTTTCTGCTCCCTCCACTTTTCCCACTTCCTCCCCACCTTGACTTGAAGAATCCCTTTCACTATATGCTGTCTTCAATTTTGCTCTTTATTAGGAAACAAATTTCTAAGGGAATATAATATGATATAATATAATATAATATAATATAATATAATATAATGAGATGAAACAAAAACTAACACATCAGAGTTGGACGAGACAAACAAAAAGAAGAAAAAGAGCCCAATAGAAGGCAAAAAAAAGATACCCACTAGTTCACACACTTGGAAATCCCATAAAAACACTAACCTGAAAACCATAGCATACATGCAGAGTACCTAATGCAGAACAGTGCAGGCTGTGTGCACGCTGCATCAGTCTCTCCGAGCTTTGCTCACGTTGATTTGGAAGGCCTTGTTTTCTTGGTGTTCTCCATCCCTTCTGGCTCTCACACTCTTTCTGCTCCTTCCTCCATGGGGCAGGCTTCCCTGAGATCTGTAGACAGCAATTTGATAGAGACATTTCCTTTAGGGCTGAGTGTTTCAAGGGTTTTCACCATCTGTATAGTGAGTGACTGGCTGTGGGTCTCTGTATTGTTCCCATCAGTTGAAGAAGGAAGCTTCTCTGGCGAAAGCTGAGCCGAGGTTCTGATCTATGAACATAACAGGATGCCATTAGAAGTCATTATTTGCTTTATTTTTGTCAATGGTTCTTGGTTACTGAAGCTATGCTGAATATGCTTTCCCTCTCCTGGAGTGGGCTCCTCAGCTACAGTTGGGAATCTGGGATAAAGCAGTGTGTGGGAGGAGGAAAGTTAGGAAAAAAGTCTGTGTGCCTCACTGGAGTTGTGTGCAGGGGGGAATAAAAAAGGATTCCTTAGCAGGTAGTCTGCTGCAGAGCTGGGTATGAGAGTAGAAGGTTGGATTTGCAGGAGCCAAGGGAAAGATGAAAATCTGCAGTCAGCCCCCCTGCTTACCTGGTCGGGGTCAAGTACTACCCTTTTCAAAATTTCACTTTTTAAAAATAATTAGAATATAATTTTGTGCTGAGTAAAAAGTTCAAGAAATCTTTTAGAACTTTTATTTTTACATTTTGGTAATTTACTTTACATTCATTATATTTTGATAGATTGAGCCTTTCCTAATTTATTGCCAACTAAAAGTGAGATCAACAATAAGCATAAATTTAAATTGTAGTCCATCACAGCTTCCCATGATGCTCATTGCTCTGGCTATTCTACCGCATCCTTTGAAGAGCTGGGGCATTATGTGGTCAGCAGTACTCAAATAATTAATATAAGTGTGTGAAATTTCTCCTTCAGCAGAAATAGCTGCTTCCAGGAGGAGGATAAACTGCTATTAAAATGAAAAATTATGTAAGTCCATTTTTTTGTTCATAATATTAGGCAAAAGTCCTGATTTTTATAATGAAATGCTGTTGAGTAACTGCTGTGTTTATAGCTGCTTGATTCAGAATCAAGTGTTGATTCTTGCCACTTCATCGACCACTTTGAAAGTAACCATCTACAAGCTGATACCCCAAATGATTGTTCAAAGAAGTGGATTATACAGGAATTGGCTTTGGATGATAGTAAGTGGGCTGGAATCAGGGATGTGAGCATTTTAGATGTTTTGACTTTTGTTCAAGAATATCAGTTTGCTAACATGGATCTTTCCATTGGTCTTCAACAAATGATGACATCTTTTAAAACTCAGAAGATTATTTAACAATTAAGGACAATGACACTTGTGTATTTCTTTAACTCAGAAATGTTCTGAAAATGTCACCCTAAGAGCTAAATATTTTTCACTTCATCTTCAGCTGTAACATAACCATTTTATAAATCTGTAAAAACTTTACAATCAAGCACATTTAATAGTCTATTCTCAGGAGAAAACATTGTGACTGACATAGATAATATTTTATAAGAAAATTAGGTATCTTAGCTTGTGAAAAGATGATTTGATTTTGTGATTTTTATTTACAAAGGCAAATAACATGTCATCAATTTTTAAAACATGATGTTGGCTAAGGATTTGTATTAAAAGAGGACCAGAGTTCTGAATTAAATGTATCTGAGTGTCAGTATGTTTGCTATGTGTGCATACACTGTATGAGTGTGCACATAGTTCTATTGTTGTGTCTCAAAATCCCAACTTGGCTCTCATTTGGGAGACTATACATGCTAAAATGCAATATTGATGTTAAAAAGCTTAGATGCATACTCAGGCTGTAATTTGGCTCCTATGGTCACACTGTTGGGAGTAGTGGGTCCCATCAGTGGTGATTATGTCATGAAGAGAAAGTACTTCTTTCAAGAGTTAGTGTGTCTGGTATAGGACTGTGTTAATTACTAAGAAAACAAACACCATCCTATTTGTTAGTTTAAGTCTCAGAGAGTAACAGATTTAAGGGAATGTTATTCCACAGTGTGTGAATACTGGGACATATTAATTGGGGTCACCAAAGGAACAGCCTTCTATGTTAACATCCCCGATTGATTCTGATAACATGAAATATCCCTACATCCCTTGTGAGAAACATTTAAGTCTTGTTCAATTAGTCATGCACTATTGGGTTCTAGTTAGATTCAGACTGGTTTAGCTTGTTAATAGGATATGAGATATGAGATTCTCTTCCCCTTGGCAAACTATACTAACCATGGTGAGATAAGCAGTTGGGACCATGTGGGGTTTTTGTTTTGATTTTTTGTTTTGTTTTGTTTGCTTTGGGGTAAGTTTTGAAGAGAGACATAGAGTCAAATACAAATGTGTGTTTTTAATTATAACATACATTATAGGTGGAAAAGTATAGGTTGCCACAAGGGGAGAGAAGATCATGAGAATATTTCTGGATTAAGAGTTCAAATTAATAGTTAACAAATGATAAGATATAGAAATGGTTGGCAAAGATACAGTCTAAGTGACCTTGAGATGGGAGAGAACATGGCACTGAGGACCATGGTGTCCTTGAGGAGATGAGAACAGACAACTAGAAATCCCATGAAAGAGTGAAGGAAAATGAGACGCAGAGTTCTTGGAGCCTTGACAGCATGAAGGGAAGGCATGAGTGGAGATTCCGTGAAGTGCTGAGATTAAGTGAACATGATCATTATGTTGGGACTGATGGTTTGCAAAGATAAAGCTGGTGTCTATGTGGAAAATCAATCTAGGATACTTAGAAAGAATGTGGAAAGAGCAAATAGGAGATTCAAACAAATATCTAGGGGCTGAAATAATCATAGAACAGACAGGATGATGAGCAAGCTGCTTTGGGGGTTATTAGGCAGACAAGATACACAGTAGTTGGTTTAGTAGGATGAAAAGAAGGAGGTATTTTTCCCTAATAGTTTTTGATGCCCTAAGTTCAAGGTCAAGATGTTGGCAGGTTTGGCTTCTGTCCTTTAGCTTATTTTTTCTTTTTTCTTTTTCTTTTATTTTTTTAAATTTTTTTATTTTATATTTTATTTACATTTCAGATGCCATCCCCTTTCCCCATTTCCCCTCCCTAGAAAATCCCTATCCCATGCTCCCTTTTCCTTTTTGCTTTTATACAATTTTTTAAAATGTTAATCAAAGGCTTTATAAGTTTGCTAATGCTCAATCAGAAGTGTAACTCAATACCCAACCTAGATATATCAACCATCTTTGACTGCTGGAGACACATGAACATCTGCCTCCATCCCCCTCCCTCTTTCTCTCTCTCATCACCTAGCTTTTCCTCTCCTTCATCATCTCTTCTCCTTACTCCATCTCTTCCTCTTGGTACTCCTTCCCCCTTAGCTCCTCCTACATATAACCCTTCCTGTTAAAATAAAACTTTTCTCTCAAAATACAATTAGAGCATAATTATTCCTAATTGTACCAGTGAGGTACAAGATAGTCCTAATACCCAGTCGATCATTTTGTTGACTAACCAGAACCTCTGTCATCTCTCCTAACTAAAACACTTAGTTTTGAACGTGGCTTTTTTTCTTGGCTTTAGAATGAATGTCAGCTGAAAACCATCCTCTCAGATCTTTTCTCCCAAAGTAAATAGCCAGGATTGGCTATGAGACTATAGGTCTTCAACCCTGTCAGAAATCCAGAATGACTGAGTTAACTGAAATTATGGGAAGCACTAAGCATAGCTTCTAAAACTTAGCCAATTTATAGAGACCGCTGAACACCTGGAAAACCCCTATACTACTGAATGTTGGAACATCAAATCTTCAGCCTTCTGGCCCAGAATCATCTGACAGACCTTAGTGATGCAGAATTATTAAGGGCTGATTACTCTGTCTAGGCAGATATAATCAGTCGACTATTCTGCAAGTAGCTGTAGTTTCTTTTTGACATTTTCACACTTTGATCATACCTCTCATCATTATCCCTTCCTGTCCACCTTACTCCTTCACTTTGGCCTTCCTGCTCCCAACCAGTCACCTTTCTATTTTTGCATCTTTTAAGATATCATTTCTGAATATGTGAGGACTTGTAAGCCAGCCCTTAGCAGATTCTCAATGCTGTTTGTTATTCACTGTCTCTACTCTATGAATGGGAAAACCATGACCTAGAAAGGACCAGGGACTTTTAGCAGGGGTCTAAATCATTAAGTGCTTTGATGGGGTTTCATCTGAGCTCATTTCTTCATTTTATCCTTCTGGATGTTTGTGCTGATATATCTTTTTGAGTGTAGGAATGTGATTTCTTAGTTTTTAGGTCAACATCACTGGTCTTGTAGACCACTATGGTATGGGCTTGTAGTTATTGGCCAGACTTCTTTGTTTCTGTCCCTCCCTTTCTTCCCTCCCTACCCCCTTCCTGCTATCATGTATACATGTGTTTAACATAGTCACTGAGTGAAATTCTGGCCAGTGCTGGTCCAAGTGCTAATAATCCATCAATAACAAATCATAGTCCCAACTTTCTGGATTGTCAGTCTGGGTTTTATGTGAAAGATTTCCGCTTATGCTTTTCCTCACACACTCTAATTGTTTCATACTTTACATTCAACTGAAGTGGAGAAGGAACCACACTTGCTAAATACTATTCATGTATCGAATGTACTTATTTATGTTGCCTTATTTAGTAACTGATGGCCTACTGATGCAGAATATAATTATTTATTTATATAAATCATATATTTATTGTCATAAATATATTACTACATTTAAAATTTTCTGTTATGATTACACAGATATATTTATCTTTGTTACCTACTGGGGAAACTGGAGATTCAAATGACCAGAGGCACTGTTGTGCAAATCAAGACAGCTGGCATGTGTGCATGTATCTTTCTACTGTGTATTTTCTTCCTCTGCATCAGAAAATGAGCAGTGACTTCAAAGACTGATTGGAGCTATTAAAACACAGATCATCTTATTAAGGTTATGGCCACAAGTAGCAGAGTTGGAATTAAATTAGCTTAACATTTGAAACCTAGATATTCATGTGTGTACACACATGCATATGTGCACACATATATGAGTGCCTGTGTGTATACACACATATGTGTATGAAGTAATGAAGATGCCCAAGTGAAGAAGGAGGGCTTGGCATTGAGAAGTGCCAGATAACTTTAGTGATGGAAAAAATGGGGTGATCAGAACAGAAAATCAAACTAAAGCACCGGAATCACATCCATGTCTTAGGCAGCCATCAGCCTCTCCCCTTCTGTTGCCTGCCTTCATTGGCTTCTGGTGTTTGTGTACTTTTGCTTATTT
Source organism: Arvicanthis niloticus (assembly GCF_011762505.2). Taxonomy (NCBI): domain Eukaryota; kingdom Metazoa; phylum Chordata; class Mammalia; order Rodentia; family Muridae; genus Arvicanthis; species Arvicanthis niloticus. The sequence goes on along the minus strand of NC_047676.1, from coordinate 45,031,388 downwards.
TATATGTGGTTTCCTCTTAGAGTATCATGGTAGGAAGTTTTAAGAGAAAGGAATATACATTTCAGTTGAGCAAGTGACTCTAAAATGACAATGCTCAACTTGGAGTGGACTTGCGGCCCCCTGTGTTATGCTCATGATATTTTTGTGGTAGATTTCCTTTAGCCATCTCTGTGTGCCAGGTTTTCCGGAGGTGTCATATTTTATTGACTTGAGTGGCTGTGATTTGAGGGCTTGCTCCATTGTTGCTGCAGTATTTTTGGTTCCAGTCTGTTTGGGGCTGACACTTTGTTTTTATAGTCTACGACTGGGGACTGGTAAGTTTACTTTAGCTGTCACCAGAAATTACATGTATGTAAAGAAAGCACTATTTTAGCACAATTTAAAGACTCCATTTTTTTTTTATCATTCCAAACATAACTCAACTAACAGTTAACCATAATGTGTCCAGCCACAACTCAGTATCATAAACAGTCAATGTTTTGCTAGCAAGCTAACATGACTGTAGCAAACCAAGCAAAAATTAAGCTCCTAATGGTGGTTCACATGTACAGTTTGGCAGGCAGGAGGCTGAGGCAGGAGGATTTCTGCAAATGTGAGACCAGTCTGGTCTACATGGTGAGTTCTAGGCTAATATAAGCTACTGTGTGAGGTAAGGTTACAAAACCAAACAAAATGACAAAATAAATAAAAACAAAGCAGAACAAAGGCCAACACCGAAGAGCCAGCCACGCAGCAGCAGGGAACGAGAACGGCAAGGCAAGGCTGCTGGAACACGACCGCAAGGGGTTTCAATATCTCTGTGTCTCAGACTTCCATCTGTAAAAGAGAAGTGCTAGGATTCTCAGTATACTTGATGTAACAAGCCCTGGCAGTAGTCAGTACAAGCTTATGTGTACATTACACAGAAGATGGTGCAGGGCTCTCGTTAGAATTCTGCAGTGAGAAAAAGGGGTTTCAGTATTGCTGGCCCAGCAATGCAGTGTCTCTTGCTCCTGATTTCATCAGCCCGCAGCTTTCCAAAGAGGGAATGCTCAAATGAGCTCACAGAATGATGAGCATAAAAGACACAAGCTCCATTGATAAAACCGGGGGGGGGGGGGGGAGAGGAGGGGACACTTGAAATAATTATAAAAGCAATTTTCTTCTCTAGCAATCATTTTACCTGTTCTTTTGGACTTTTGACAAGACTGGTTGTTGAGTGAGTTCCCAGAGCCCACCTGTCTCTACCCTCTATCTCTGGGGTTACAGGAACACATCTCTTTACAGAGGTCCTTGGTGTTTTAACTCAAGGACTTCCTGTTCGCAGACATGTATTTTTACCCACTGAGCTATTTCATAGCCTCACTGTTAGATTTTCTGAGATTTACTAGTCACCATGTGCCAGAGAAGGGCAACTTCAGTAGATCATGGGGGCAGAAATGTGTGTATGAGAGAAAGGAAGAAAATATGAATGTTCCAAAGACCTGTTATAAATGCTAAGTATATCAGTTCATCATTCATTCACTCATTCACTCATTCACTCAAGCCCCATTTCTTTCAGCTGGACTGAACCAGCTTTATTAGACATTTTAGGGTCTCTAGTTAGATGAGCCTGGACAAAACTTGCTGTTGTCTTCTCCCACTCAAACTAATACTTGGCGAACAGAGTGAACAGTTTTAACTTTAAAAACAGGTTGGTAAGTCTAATAGACCTCACTGAGATCTCTTAGGTTATTCCCTCGGGGAGAGATAGACTAGTGAGAGAAGTCTGAACACTGTGTTGGGGAACCTCTTAGGCAGGTTATGTTACTGCAAGAAGAAGCTCAAAGAAGGCCCATCTTCATCCATCCCTACCAAGACCATGGGTATGTGAAAGAAACTACCTTGGACTTTCAGATCCATCCAACCAGTAGCCCAATACCACCAAGTGACTGTAAGTCAGCCAGAAAAAAAATGTAGCGAGCCCAGTGGTTGACAATCAGACTCACAGGCAATGCTCATACAAAGTCATTAGTTTTTGGATGCCTTGCTTGTCTGAGAACAGGAAGCATATCTTCTTATGTCTACATGATACCCTAGAGAAGTGGTTCTCAATCTTCCTAATGGTGTGACATTTTAATATAATTCCTCATGTTGTAGTTACTCCCAACCATAAAACTATTTTAAAACTGGTACTTCATGACTGTAATTTTGCTTCTGTTATGAATCATAATGGAAATATTTTGGAGATAGATGTTTGCTAAAGGGGTCATGACCCACAGGTTAAGAACCACCATCCTAGAAGCAAGTAGAGCAGAGAGAAACCCACAGTCTGCTTTTCCAGGGATAATTACACAAGTATGATATTGTGTTAGTTATGTTATATTTTCAGTTTAACTTGTAATGCTTCATTTTTGTCTCCATGCACTGCATCGAACAAACACCCACTTTATTCCCATCAAAGCTGGTGCAGTGTCCTATGCTCCAGACAAGAAAACTCCAGTAAACAAGAAAGGGAGGGGTTGGTATATCTCCATTCAGGAAATGAAAGAAATTAAAAATTTCATGTAACTGCAGATATGTAATGTAAACTTTTAGAGTGGTGCTTCTCCATGTTGGTTGTACAGTAGACTTACCAGAGGAAGAACTAGGTGTGTGTGTGCACACATACACGTACACATACCACCACCACCACCACCAACATAAACCAATGTCTAGGCCTCACTTGACCAATACAATCAGAAAGGCTGAGTATGGAACTGAGACATCAGTAGTTTCCAAATGTCCTCAGGAGATTTCCGTGTGTAAACAAATTGAAAGGTGCCATTGCACAGTGAGGATTGAATTAAGGGCAGCTAGAGAGAACACTTGACAAAAAAAAAAAAGGTGTGTGCTCTAGGACTGTTGGAGACATGCAATCTTTCATGTCATACTCCCACAAAATTACATGTGTGGGTGTTTTGCCTACATATGTCTGTGCACCTGTGCATGCTGTGTCTGCAAAGGCCAGAAGAGGGCATTATGTCTCTCTGAGACTGGAATTACAGTTGGCAGTAAGCCACCATGTCAGTTTTGGGAATTAAACTCAGCAGGTTCTATGGAAAGAGCAGCCAGTACTCTTAACTGCTGAGCCATCTCCCTAGCTCCTGCCCCAAATGCACATTTCTTAAGTAATGACTCAGGATAATGGGGTGTGAACTATCCAGTTTGCTCTCCCCTGGTCAGGATAATTTTGAGGTGAAAGCTGTACTAGTGCTTTTTTCAAGGAAACCAATGTGCAAACTTATCCATAACGTCAAGGGCAAGGTGAGCTTGTGCCAGCATGTACATCTTCATGCTGCTTCCTTACAAGAGAAAAAGATTCTCTACAAAAAAAAAAAAAAAAAAAAAAAATGGCAGCTGAAATAAACATCACACTGTGACATAGCTGTAAGCTCTTTGGTTCATCATGAACCAGTAGCACAGAGACCAGAGGTCTACAAACCACACCTTGGAGAGAAATAACTTACAGTGTCTGTAGACACTTCCTCAGTAGCAAGTAGGAGTTTCCCACTGTGGGTGTACTTCGACCTTGAATCTTTTTCTGGACAACATTCCAGAACTTTCTGCTCCCTGAGTTTCTCTGGGAGCTGTTGGTTATACTCACCTTCACAAGAGACTTTTGTCTTAGTGTCTGCTTCTGGAGAAGCCAATAAAACAGGCAATGAGGAGAGTATTGGACGACAAACCCTGCATCGTTTGAAGAGTATTCTAACCACCATAAAGATCAATTTAGAAGACGTGAATGAGAGCAGGCAGGAAACAAGATTGCAGCCGGTCACAGTGTGCGCTTAGCCAGCCAACTTAGAACTTGGCCTCATCCAGTACTTAGATATATATTTGTTTCTCTGTTTTCTTTCTTTTTAAAATTAGTACGTATTGCAAAAAGTCAGGGGGCGGGGAGTTCATCATTGCATTTCCATATATGCAAATGCACTTATAGTCTTCTTCCTCTTTCCCCAATTCTGATTTCTACAGCACTAAAAGTTCCCTTTTGGTTTCAAGCCTTTCTATTCCCCACTGGCTTCGGCAGAGAAGACAAAAAGCATGCTACCTGCTTTATGAGGTTGTTTTCTTTCCATTCATGCTATGGCTCCTACTCCCATTTTTACAAATGCTCTTTGCCTGTATGTATGTATGTATGTATGTATGTATGTATGTATGTATTTGTTGTTTTGCCTCTACTTTAATGTAGACCTCCATTATTTTGGTGGAGGGGGTAGGGTAATTGGTCTGCAAGCTGATCAGGACTCGGCCTGCATCAGTGGAGATGCAGTTGGAATGGAAGGTTCCTTGTAATTTATAAATTAAAACTGCCTCTGTGAAATTCCTTTAGGGATGAAAGCTTGCAGACTGGTTCTGAATTACATCATAAATACACACAGGTGTATCCTAAATATTGTACTAAAATTAAGTGAATAAAACCTTTGAGTATACGTTTTTTTTTTTTCTCTATGGACAAGGAAGCTGAGCCAGGCGATTCCTAAGGTCCCTTTCCATGTTCCTACTCCATGTTCAACAATAGCCATCAGATTACATCAATAGAAGAGCACAAAACAGAATATTCCATTAGCAAACGTCGTTGCTCAAAACAAACTGACAAGAGCCATCATCCGTTTTTTTTTTGAATGACCAATTCTTTGGGAAGCTAACTCTTGCCTGTCTTTTATAATGATGTGTTTACTGCTTTTATGTTGCTTTGGAAATGGGGAACCATCTAATTGGGTTGACAAGGTCAGCATGCCAGAGCCTGGGAGAGAGATTGGATGGAATTTGTGACTGTGTATATTCCCTCAGACATGCTTTTTGTCATGTTTATTGTGCTTTAATCATTAGCGAAAAACAATAAGCCTGCTGTGTGCTATTTTATTAATGCTCTGTCATTTGTGCGGTTTTCTAAGGTAATTTGAAAATAAGAGAAAATACAATTATTTGAGGATGCTTTGGGAAGAGGTGGATGTATTTCTACAATTAAATAGTAATGCAATAACACAGCACTCTCAAAATAGAGTTCCCCACTAGTGTAGGCTTTAGAGAGGACGTGTAAGGCTGAGCGAGGTTTTATTTTCCCTTAGTTTTAAAGGAACCTGTAAATCAGCAGTTGTGATTCTATTGATCAAGAAAGGCGATTTACCAGTGTGTTAAATCTTCTGCTTATTACTTCATCTCCTCTTGTCCCCAGACAACCCTTAAATACTCAAGTGTTTTGTAGAATCTCTGTTGTATGACTTGCCTAGGCAGAAATCCAGACTTGGTGGTGGCATTCCTCAGACACTCCACTTAACTTGAGCAAAGTCATTCCCTTTAGCTTTCTGGTTTTGAGCTTGGAAGGATGATTTTCTAAATGATAAGACATGATAAAAATGAACATGACTCTTAAGTGTACAACCTAGATCATTTTAGTTTTAAGATGACACTTAAAAACAGCTCTTTTACTGTCTCTCCCTAGTCCAGTGTCTCCATCTGGAGGTAACTGTGGCTCTGACTTCTATTACCATAGCTTGATTTTGCCTCTTCTTTCACCTCATGGAAATGGAATTGTGCACTGTATATACCTTATTGGATTGAACCATATGTTACTAGTTATGTGAGGGTTTCTCTATTCTTGCATGTGTGGTATATGACATATAGTATATGGTATAATATATACCTAATACATAATGTATTATATATAATATAGTACACAATTACAATATATATTATAAATATTTAAGACTATGGTTAGAGTATTCCATTAAATGGATGTATCATTCTGTTTACCATGTGTATTTGATCAATTTTCATTTTTCTGTTACTATGAATTGCTGTAGTTCTCAAGACTCATATTTAGTCATAATGTTTTTAGTTACTGTAGCTAGAACTGTTGTTGGCTCATACTTCAGTTTCAATAATTGCTGGCAAAGGGTTTCAAAGTGGTAGTGTTAGCTTTCATTCCCACAAGCCATGAATGAGAGGTCTGGCGTTTCAACATTTGTTCAGATATATGATATTTTAGTTGATCTGATGAGTGTGTGTTAGCATCTCATTACAGTTTTTATTTTTGTTTCTCTGAAGAACAGTGATGCTAAATATGAGCGCTTATTTTATGAAGTATGATTCGAAATCATTTGCTATTTATTGCCTTTGTACATTCTGATATATATGTGGAAAATATATCAAATTTATAAATATATTCTTATTGTCTATTGCTTGGGTTTCCTTTATTTTTGCTTTCTCTTTTTCTTTTGTGATAATGAGAATTAAGGTAAAAGTACACACAAACCAGGCAAGCATGCTTCCAGTGATTCTAGTCTCACCCTGCCCATAGCCCCCATGACTGATTTCCTTCCTTCCTTCCTTCCTTCCTTCCTTCCTTCCTTCCTTCCTTCCTTCTTTCCTTCATTCTTTCTTTTATGCAATATGGAAGTGAAATTTTAATTTGATGAACAGATGTTATTACTTTTAAGTATAACATCATTATTTCTCTCTGTTAATGAGCAGGAAATAGAAATAAACTAAAAATTATTGTCCAAATCTTCCCCCTGAAACTTTTATGCCCTTAGCAGGCTACAGTAGAGTGTTAGGCTAGTTACAGGAGACAAAATATTTTATACAGTAAAGAAGGAAAAAGCTTCTAGGTGCTTTTCACTTGGCTATCTCCTTAAAACCTACTTTTTTTTAGGCTTCTTGTTAACGGAGATACACAGCTGTGCTTACCTGAGAAATACTTTGGACTGTGTGAAGGCCTTATGTGCTCTCTTTTTTCAATTATTAAGAATATAAATTATGAAATTTATTTAATTCTTGAAGACTTCTTGATCTAATACTCTGGTTTATTAATTAGAAATTGCTAGTTCCAGTGACAGGAGCCTATGACCCCAAGAAAGAGTTCTGCAAGAAAGGTAGAGTATAGAATCAGAGGAAGAACCACAAACCTTTGTGTTTATGTGACCTGAGGGTGAAAGTGGTGTTGCGCATGTCACCTGAGTATGCAAACACTGTTGTGCGTATGTAACCTGAGGGTTGTTCAGTCATGCTCAGATCTACTTTTCTCTCTGTGTTGTTCCCATTTGCACTGACTACAGGTGGATTTATGAAGCAAGAGAACAACTACAGCTAGCAAATGTCAGTACCATTACTGGTGTTCAGTACCCCTCTCAAGCATCTTGAAGGGGAAGAGAAAGAACCTTTTGTCCCTTTCAATTTAGTAGGTAATAATCCTACTGATGGATTTGGGGGCTGTCATCTGCCAACCTATGTGAACAAAAGGGAGAGAAAAATCACTATTATTAAGCCCAGAGTGGAATGAAGAAAAGAGTCTCCCTGCCACTCCCAATAGAATAGGTAGGTATAGTATTGCCAGGGAAAGGTAAACATAAGCACCTGGCAGGCAGAAATAATAGATGTTCACTACAGAGGCCATAAAAGGTGTAACTTACTGTGCTATCTGTGGAAATTTAGTTAGAGCATGATTTTAAAGTATGTGGTAGAGGGTAGAAGATCAATGATTATTTGTTGAACCTGAGTTTTTTTTTTTTTTTTTTTTTTTTTTTTTTTTTTTTTTTTTTTTTTCGCCTTCTGCTCTCGAAATTGGAGCCCTGAAGAGAAATAAGGAAGGTTTAAGGGTTGTAAAAATGAAGTTTCCAACTTTGGTGGGTTCTTAAGGTCTACGTGACTATTATTGAGACCTAACTCTGCAACAGTTCTCTTACTGGATCCAGGGACACAGCACTGATGCTGACGTGTGGGCTCCTAAGTCTCCTACGCTGTTTGAAGTCTAGGTTCAGTAATGCTGACAAAATTCAATCATAAGCACTTCTCCTTTCTAAAGGTTTTTCCAACAAGAGAATAGAATGCTTTATGGCTATTACAATGGCATTGAAATGAATTATAAATATGACTAATAAGCTATGTGGGTGCTCATTGCCCTTGGAGTGATAACTCTGTCGGAGTAAGCCTTTCACAAGGAACCAGTTTTTTTTTCAGTCCTTATTTCTTGTTGTGCTGACTAGTTTTATGTCAACTTGACAGAAGCTAGAGTCATCATAGGAGGGAGCCTCAAGTAAGAAAATGTTTCTAAAAGATCGGGCTGTAGGAAAGCCTGTAGGGCAATTTCTGAATTAGTGATGGGGGGGGGGGGCGTCCCAGTACATTTGGGATGGTGCCATTCCTGGGCCCATGGTCCTGGGTTCTATAAGAAACCTTATAAACAACCCACGAGGAACAAGCAAGCAGCACTCCTCTGTGGCCCTTGCATCAGCTCTTGTCTCCCGTTCCTGCCCCGCTTGAATTTCTGTTTTGACTTCCTTTGACAATATGGAAGTATAAACTGAATAAACCCCTTCTTCCCCAAGCTGCTTTTGGTTATGGTGCTTCATCATAGCAATAGTAACCCTAACTAAGACACGGTATTTACCTTGCCATCTTCTTGAGAAACCTCTTTCTCCTAGGCATGGCATTAAATGTGATAAATATCTGTACTGTGCTGAAAATATATATATTGTACTTTCAATTATTAGGTATATGATTGTGAAATCTACTTAATCCATTAAGGATTTTTGATCACTCGGAATGTGTCAATTAAAACTCAGCTAGTTGCAAGTGCAGAAACCTAAACCATCCCAAATAAAAAAAAAAAAAGAAATCTGGAATATGGGTAGATCAGATCTGAGATATCTTTCTGTCTCTTAGGCTTCAGTCCTGAAGATAGTTAAGAAGCAGCTCAGTAGGTACAAGATCCCACTGGTTATGATACCACAGGGATGGGTTGGAGCCTCCATTTGGTATTTTAACAAATTCGTAATGATGCTACTTTGAGCTGTACAAAGAGCACATTGAAAGAACTAGATAACAGAAATATTCCTTAAAACTTGGGAATAAAATGATTTGGGGGCATTGTATTTTGACCGACTAGCAAAATTTATGAGGTAAACATATTTCATTTCCCTTTCAAAGAGAATCTCCACTGCAAATGCAATACCAATGGCTCCTCAGTTCACTTTTGTAAATAAAATTTGTTGAGGGGTAGGTTGACTGTTAGATCTATATATTGAATTAATTTCTTGGAAGCCACACAACTTGTAAAAATAAAGTATAACATTTTTTCCCCACTAACTTGCCTTTCTGTTCTTGCTCATCACAAGTAATCTTAACCTTTGCTCCAAGGCTCCCCACACGGTCAGCCTAATGGGATTTTCAGTTTTGCCTGTTTGTTTTTCTTTGCTTTGTGCATTCTTATTGTGCACAAACCAGGAATCAGATGCCCCTTAACAGCACTTCCAACGGAGATGAAAAGGGCTAATGTTGAATGCTGCCATCTCTAGCCCTGGTCACCAGATGAGTCAGAGGCTCTGCAAAGGGCTGAATCACAGGACTCCCCTTCCTTTGGTCACGACCAAGGCATTGCGGTTGCCTTACCCCTGAAATTAAACTCTGGGGGCAAGAATACTTTCATTTGTAAAAATGTCAGGTCAATATTGACATATAATAAATCATGCTGAGAGTAGCATACCTTACAGTGACAGCTGCACCGCACGATGGCTTTGTGCACTCACACATCTTGCAATGAGCATGGCTTCCTACACTGAAGTCTTTGGGAGCTTACATGCCTTCTTTTAAGTCCAACCTCCTTTAGAATGGCCCCTCTCTCCCTCACTTCTCCCTCCCTCCCTCCCTCCCTCCCTCCCTCCTCCTGCCTTCTGTATTAGTATTATTGTTGGGTAATCTCTTTCCATGAAGCTAGGAAAAGCACTTCCACTGGAAACCAGGTCTACACATTGCTTACAGTTGGTAGCCCACTAAAAAGCAGACCCTTAAACTGAGTAGTAGCAGCTTCTTTGCTTACAGTTGGTAGTCCTCCAGAAAGCAGAGCCTCTAAGTGAGTAGCCCCCTTGCTTAAAGTTGGTAGGTAGCCCTCAGAAAAGAACAGAGGCTTTGACTGTTTTAGCAGCTCTACTTATAAACCTTAGGAAAGAAACTGATTGATCTCTCCTGGGTCATGTGCCCTTCACTGTGCTAATTGGTTGCAGGCTGTTCCGACAGTGCTCTAATCATCCAAGCCTGTACTATGCCCCCTCCTCAGCTGGTAGCAGTCAGTGTATTTAGTTGTATGAAAAACATGGAGAGGATTTTCAATGCTGCTCATAGTGAGGTTATATAAAAAGGCAGGGAAAAAATGGAACATGGAGAAAAGAGAAACCTTTGACCCTGGAAGCCTGGAGGGCAAGATCCTGGGGGAGTGGATACTGAGGTCTCTTGCCATCAGGTAAGCAAAAAATTCTACGATAATCAACAGCTTCCTAAGGTCTTTTCCCGTCCCAGAAAAAAACCTGAAATTGTTTACTAGTTTCACCAGAAACTCCATTTACAGGGAAAGGCAGTGTATTAAACCCATTGTACAATCCTTATGGCTTCTGCTTTGACTTTATCAGATTATAATTCTGTCCAAAGCATCTGCAGAATCACCAAAATGGCACATACAGATAATGCTAACACAAGGAATTGTGACAATTCCTTGAGAAGCCGCTGACCACACCGGTAGGCAACTCTGTCAGAGATCACTTACATGTTCTTGTGTATGTCTTCATCCAGAATGCCCCCTTTCTATTTCCTTCCTTAACTCTGATGCTTGATCCTAGATGAAAATGTTTTTAATAAATTCTCCAACTCTGCTTCAAACTCAAATTCTTTTCTGTGCTTAAGTCATGTACTTTGACTCAAAGTAAAAGTCTTGAGAAACTTCTCAAGGCTGAGTGGCAGTGTGGAGTTGTGTTTGTGTACCCTCACCACTGACAACAGGCAATTATGAATTTTGGTACCCAGATACGGTGGGAAGGATACCAGCCAGCCTACTTTGCTATAGTCTCAAACAGTTATACTTCAGGATGGTTACATATTGTGAATGTATTCCTTGAAAGAAAAAATATTGAAATATATGAAAGAAAAAATATTGAAATATTTATATATATATAAATATATATATAAATATATAAATAAATAAATATTTCAATATTTTTTCTTTTATATATATAAAATTTTATATATAAAATTATATATATATAATTTTATATAATTATATATAAAATTATATATATATAATTTTATATAATTATATATAAAATTATATATATATATATATATATATATATATATAATTTTAAAATTTATAACAGCTAAATGAGCCTTAAAACTGTATGTTTATATCTTCATTCTCCAAGTAATGCTTGGAGAATGTATAAATTAGCTATCTTCTCTATCATTTTGAAGTCTCCCAAAACACCAACAGGATGATGTTTTAAAGTCAATCAAGCCCAGAGTTAAAAGAAGTCTGTGAGCTGAGAACAGTGGACTTTTAATAGTAGCTCCCTGAGGTCAAGGCAGGGTGATTAAGAGTTCTAGGTGAGTAGGGGCAATTTAGAGAGAGGTTGCTCAGAGAGAAGGCTGTGCACAATTGCAGGTTCTATTAATTAAAGAAATGCCCATTAAAAAGCATCAGGACTTAAGTGTATGGAGTGTCAGTAAATATTGTACCATCCAGTGGGTGTTAACATCTCCAAGGAGCTCATATAAAATTAAATTAAAATGGCTGTATAAGTGGGTTTGTGGGAGGAGGGACACATCTATAGAATAAGTCTATTATTTTAATGTTTCTTCTGGTTGTTGCTGATGCTGTTTTTAATTTTTTGGATAGGATCTCATTGTAGCTCAATGTGCCTTCAAGCTGTCTGTGAAAATAAGGACGACCTGAACTTTGAATCATTTTGCCCCCACCTTCTAGGTTCTGGGATTCCAGGCACCACCGTGCCTGACTTTTTTTTATTGTTTTCTTTTCCAAATTTAATCTTCTCTATTTTCCAATGCATGTTATATATGTAATGTGCAGACATCCAATCTGGAAGCATTTCATATATAATTACTTTTCAAGAGTTCTAAAGAAGTCAATTTTACCCTTTAGAGGACTGTAGATACCTGTGCTGTGCAGCACAGTGTGCGTTCTGTCTCTGGCTTCTCTTTAGGTTCTACTCATTTGGTTCCTTATATTCAACGTGGGAGTTGATTGACTCACATCTCTTCCCAGCCTTGCCCCCTGGATCAGGGTCATTGCATACTTCTTTCATCATAGGGAAGGCAAACAGTATCTTGGAGCCACTGCAGAGTAGCTGACAAACCCACAATCCAGGAACACAGGCTTGTATAGATGGAGAGGGCACGCCCTTATCAGATGGGTGGGAGAAAATTTGGGGACGAAGAAGGAATCAAGAAGGACTGTCAGGCCTTGCTGCTCCTGAGGGCCTTGGTGTGTTTCCCAGTCCCACATCACTGCCCACCTTAGGCCATTTGTTTTGGCTTGGCCTTCCTACCGTGATGAACACCATCCATTATAATCGAGATGAATCTACACAGAACTGCACCAATGCAAGTGCTCTTGGTTTGCAAAGAGGTGGTCCTACCTCCTTGACATCCCAGTCCCACTGCCATGTTCTTGCATGTTTGAAAAAAAAGAAAGACAAATATAATGCAAAAAGAATACCTTGCTTTGCAAAATTGGCGAGGTTTGTAATATATCCTAAAGTAATCAATTTGATTTTTTTTTTCAGGCAGTCAACGTTAAAAGCATTTTAACCTTTTTAAAAGATATGTATTAGTTTTTGCTGGGAGGGTAAAGAGTGTCTTTTTAACTCCCAAGATATTTGCTATTTCAGTTGTTGGGAAAGTCTTTATTGGAATGTGTAAGTCTTGGGTCCGGAGAGATGGCTTACCTGTTAAGAGCACTCCTGCTCTTCCAGGGCACAGGGGTCTGGGTAGAGAGTTGGATTATCAGCACCATCTGGTGGCTCACAACCTTCTGTGACTCTAGTCGCAGGAGAATCTAATGTCTTCTAGTCACTGAGGGCACTGCATGTGGTACACAGACACACATTCAGGCAAACACTCATACACATAAAATAAAAACAATCTGAAAGATTTTTTAAAGGAATGCACAGATCTTATGCTAAAGAAAAACTCTAGAAAACTCAACCATTTTTCCTAATGGGATCTAACTTGTTTTCTCCATTTTAGCATCAGATGGTCCGTTAGGCATTTTGCTACATAATGTCCTCAAATTTAGATTTTGTTTTTATAATTTTGTAAGAACCAATTTTTTTAAACACGAGGAGAGGATTTTCTAAATAGTTATCCCCTTAAAAGTAAGATTTGTAAATTTGAGGGCTCACATAACTGTTTCTTCATTTTTATTTTCTTTGCCAACCCTGGATGATATCTTAAAATCTCACTCAACAGCTTTAAAAGAAATAGGCACAAGTGCAATTTTACTGAGATTTTTTTTTTTTTGAGTTAACATAAGATTGAGTATCCTCATGATGTAGTTAAGAAACATGGAAGAATCATTTTCCCCCAGATTTACAGACACTATGACATCTGTGAATTCCAGGCTATTATGTACCAGCACGACTTGAGCTTGCAGTTCACATCTGGGGGGAATCTTTGAGCCACTCTGAGTTTCCCCTTGTGTTCATCATGTTTTACCTCATAGCTGCAGAAGAAGCAAAGTAATTACTTACAAATAAGTAATTTACTTGCTTAGCAAGGCTTCTGATCACATTATGGTAGCTTTTATTAAATTTCCCACTAACATAATTATTGCGGGGAATTTCACCACATAAAGCAAACACTTCATTTGGCTTGAGATAATTAAAAAAAAAGAAAGAAAAGAAACCCACAACTAGTTTACACCTGCCTTCACAATCTCTGTCCTCTTACCCCAATGCTCCAGTTCATCTGACAGAGGAAGTTGTAATAGCTGTCCAAAACGTATCTCAGCAAAAAAATGCTGTGTCCAAACAATGGAAATCTTGTTTCCACCATTCACACCAGGGTGACAATGGGAATCTTGCCATGAGATAATTGTAACATTTCACCATCCTATGACATTCGCAGTTCTTCCTCAGTATGATTTAGTGCCATACAATAGTAAGCAGTTTGCTGGGTTGAATGATTGCTGAGTTTTCGCTTTTCAGTGTTTATTTTTATTTATTTATTTTTATAGATAAAAGCCAGAATTGCCAACAGGAAGTTTTTTCCAAAAACCCCATCACTCCTCAGAATGGAAACAGTGACACAGTGGTGTCCTTAGTGTTTCAATCATATGACGTGCTTTTCTCTGGAAAATGGCAAGCTACATGTCCCTAGGAACTTCCTGATTTGTCAGTTAAAGTATAAGGTAGTAGGAGTGTTCAGTAGTAGTAGCAATGTATGCAGCCATATTACCAACACTAAGGAAAATGTATTCCTTGGGAGAAGCAGGCTTTCCTACAGGATACCCTTGGCTGTGCTCTCTGGCCCTATACAGAGGCATCCAACAGAGATTTCTCTTCCAGATAATCATTAAAAATAAGTCTCTGGCCAGCTAATACATTAAGTCAAGTGGGTGGGAAGGTGAAGAGCCCAGAAATACATTTTTAGTTTATGAGCATCGAGGCATCGCCTTTTCCTTTACATTTCCAAGCTCATGATTAGAAAGAAGCCCAGTCCTTGCAAGGTGGGCTTCCCACAGATGCCATCTGGCTTCTCTGGCACTCTTTGCCATTGTTGGCAACATGTGCATGTGGGAAGTACCCTGGACAGCGTAGTGGCTTTCAAAGGCTAGCTGCAGCTTGTGAGCCTGTAGACTTTGATCATCATGATGGTTCATGCTAGACTTCTATAGTTTGCACCACTGTCCTCTCATGATTGCGTGTAGGGTTTATTGAAAGAAGAGTCCTAAGACTGGTGCTGGAGGATGTTATATAAATTTTGGTAGAGGGTTAACACCAGGTTGTAATTTGGTGCTCATTTCTAACCCTCCCATAATGTATGTGCTGTTGAAAGGCCAGTTTCTGCTCCACAGACAGGGTATATACCACATTTGCAATAGCTGTGTGTGACAGTTAATTTTTACAGTTAACTATATTGGATTAAACAACACCAAGAAGATTAATGAGGTGTACCTTTGTGTGTGTGGAAGGTTGTTTATAGAGGGGATTAAACTGAGGGAGAAAAAAACAGTTCTAAATATGGGGAGCAGCATACCATGGGCTGGGGACCAAAAATGAATAAAAAAGTAAAGTATGAGAAAGTCACCAGAATTCATCTCTTGTTTCTGACTGTGGACACAATGTGGCTGTTGCCCTCTAGTCAGGAGTCATGATGGCCTCAAACTCAAACTGTCAGCAAAATAAATACCTCCTTCTTCAAGTTATTGCCTGTGAGTCTTTCCTCGACAACATTGAAAAAAAATAACTAGTATAAAAAAATGGTACTGAGACATGGGGTCTGCTTGTGATTAATTGACCATTTGTTTTCCAAGCTTCAGCATTAGTTTGTGAGAGGAATAGGGAAAAGTAAGGAGTTTGAATGTAGGCAAGCGATAAAGTCCTACACAAAAAACTTAATGGAGCATTTGGGTAAGAATGACTATGAAGACCTTTATGACAAGAGAAATACAACCAGTGAAGGACTAGTTCATAAGTTTTTCAGAGCAAAACAAGGAATGTATTGAAATTGGACTAGACTGCATTTATGTAACATTCTGGTTAAGAATCCCCTGGATTCTGTGTGTGTACCAAAAATTTGAGTGAGGCTGAATTCAAAAGTTATGGTCTAATTTTATTGGCAGTTGAATTTTTAATACAGCTAAATTTGCACTGTGGCATGGTTATTATTTACTGCATTTGCCCAGATTTACACTGTCCCCTATTTGCTACATATGTTTCTTAATCTAAGTCTAGCTACAGCAGAAGGACTCTAAGACTTCTTCAATTTAACTTTGGGGTTCCAGGTCGGTATATTGTGCTAAGGTGGTATTGCTGAATATTTCTATGCTATTGGGCTTGCTCAGCTGGGAAAGAACTGATGTTTACTGAGTGTGTGCTATATATCAGTCTCTTTCTGTACACATCTAGCATAACTGTAAAAACAGTGTGATGAGTATATATTTATGAGAACATCTATTCTTATTTTGTACTGGAAGTCTGAAGGCCTCTGGAGTTCTCCAAGGTTTTGCAAATTATACTAGGGATTCATGGTTTTTCCAGTTATGCTGAGAAATAAAAACCTATGTAACAAAGCAACCAAAGGAAGACTATAGTGGCATCCCCCTTTATTCATCCCCACTGCTGGGTATTCTATGAATGTTCTCGTTTTTCTTTTTTCAATGTAGTATTTTCAGTGGTTTTGTGGGAATTTCATATCATGTACCCTGATCACAATCATATCCCATTCCTTCCATGTTTTCCACTCCCACCATTGTGACTTCCCCTGACCCCCAAAAGTTAAAAAACTAAAAATTAAAATTAAAAAATCCAAGTCTAATTTGTGTTATCTGTATACCCACCAGAACATGGTCAAACTCTCATTGGCCAGCCCCTTAAATAGAACTGAGTGGTTCCCTTCCTCTACCCCTGTGGAAGCCATCAATGGTAGAGAGCTAACTTCAGCATCCTTATCACACATTTTAAGAGCTCTCTTTGGTACCTTCCTATTTAGATTGCTACTTTGGGGGTATGGTTAAGGGGTCATGGAAGACTTTCATGTACTCTTTTCTTAACTATACACCTGCAGTCACCAGTACCACTGCAAAAGTAGCCTCCTTGCTCTTTAAAATCTGCAGAAGCATGGAGTATGGGCTTCCATGTAGTTTCTGGGTACAGCACTGACAAACATGGTCTCTGGTTGCAGTAGGACTGTGGACCCAGAGAAGACACTCAGAGGCATCCGGGAGGCTATTGATAACACCATGGACTCAAGTCACAGCACAGGTGACTCATGTCAATATGACCCCTAGCATTACCACCATCCATGGACATCAACATGTATTCAGGCTTCAAAAAGCACAGACCACAGACATCCACATGACCTTCAGTGACAACATGGGCCATGAACATCAACACAGACCCAAGCTGTAGTGGGAGCATGGCCCAGACATGGCCCTCAGCAGCAGCATGGACTTGGACATGTTCATGGCCTCAGATGACTGTAGAGGCCATTTACATCAACATGGCCCTCCCTCATCATTAGCATGGCCTGTGGACATCAATATGGCTTCAGACTACAGCCCAGACTACAGACATCCACATGGCCTTTGGTGGTAGAATGGACCATAGATATCAACAGAGACCCTGGCTGCAGTAGGAACATGGGCCCAGATATGGCCCAAAGCACTGCTTTTGGTGGTAGCATGGACCACAGATATCAACACAGACCCTGGCTACAGTAGGAACATGGACCAAGACACAGCTCATAGCACTGCCGTTGTCTTGCCAAGAATCTTTAAAGTCTTGTATTTTCTTTTCCACTTAGTGACTTCAGGTGGGTTTTCTGCATTGCCTATAACAACTCCTCTGCTCTGCCCCATGTTATTATTCTTTCTGTTCTTTCCTTTCTTATTCCATTTTTCTGATACACTCTTTCTATTGTGTGCCTCTTCTCCAGTCTGTGTGCTGCTATAGTGACATTATGCCTATTTCCTCCCATGCTGTTCTTAAGAGGAAAGACTATGTCCCCATTCTTTCTACTCCCATCCTTTTCACATTTGTGTTAAGTCCAGTGTGTGTGGGCATGCATGCATGTGTGTGTGCATGCATGCATTACTGGCCACCTTTCTGTTTGAGACAGGGTTTCTCACTTGACTTAGAGCTTTCCATTGCAGCTAGATTACCTGGCCAGAGAACTTCTGGAGTCTGCCTGTCTTCATCTCTGGACATGCACTTCCATGTCCAGCTTATATGTGGACAGTAGGACTGACTCTGAGCTTAGGTTCTCATACTTTCACAGAAAGCCTGTTTCTTTCTAGCTACATCCCCAGTGGCACTTTTTACTGCCTCCCCAAATACTGTGCAGATCTGTGGCTTTATAACCTCTCTTGTTTATATTTACTTGATTACTTGTGAACTTTTGAGCTGTGCCACACAGTTTCTTACTTCTAATTACAGACGGTGATGCAATTATTTCTAGCATTAGTGTTACTCTATGATTAAGACTGTATTTAAAGAGATTTGTGTTACTGTCTTTTCTCTTCTTACAATAGTTTGTTATATAGGTATTGTATCCCTTAGAGAGGCTACAAACACAAACACACACACACAAACAAACAAACATAAAAAAGCTTTGTCTTTCCATCCCAAATGTTTATCAGCTTCTACCATGACATCATTTTTAGGTCAGAGAATAAAATGTTATTTTATAATACTATATGTATAATTATAATTTATAAATATACTATATTATAATACATATCCAGTATTAGAATCTGCCAATTGAGTATCATTGTTACACATCTGCGCACTTTTTGTTCCAGAAAAAAATCTGTGGAAGAATTTTGCCTGATTTTTTTAAGAGCCAAAATTTTATTCAAATTTATAGCAGATACAGTGACAGAATTAAACTTTAAGTCGCTATTTTGTATAGAACATAGATATGCCATGAATAAACCATTTTATGCTCCCTCCTTTTAGTGAGACCCACTAAAAATTTATGATATACATTAGGCTATTTCTTTTAAGAACATTGGATACAATTAAATTTTTTCTGTAATTTTGTCTTTTTAAAAAATTCTTCCCTCCATGCTCCCCTCCAGACCTCTCCCCAATTCACTCATTTTCTGTTTTCATACAAAAAATGGCAGGCTACCACAAGGATATCAACCCAACATGGATGTCAAGTTGCAGTAATACTAGGCATCTCCCCGTGTACTAAGGCAACCCATTTGGAGGGGTCTCCAAAGCTGGCAAAAGAGTCAGACACAGCCCCTGTTCCCACTGTTAGGAGTCACATGAGCAGGCCAAACTATACAACCACACATGCAGAAGGCCTAGGACAGACCCACACATACTCTGTGCTTGGTTCAGTCTCTGTGAGCCCCTATGAGCCCAGGTTAGTTGATTCTGTAGGTTTGCTTGTAGTGTTCTTGACCTGCAATCCTTTCCCTCTTCTATAGGATTCCCTAAGCTCTGCCTGATGTTTGGCTGTGGGTCTCTGCAACTGTTGCTGAATGAAGCCTCTCTAATAGCAATTATGCTAGGCTCCTGTCTATGAAAATAGCAGAAAATTATTAGTAATCTTTTCATAGACTTTTCTTCCTTTTTTTTTTTTTTTTTTTTTTTTTTACTAGTTTTGTTTGGTTCTATTCTAGCTCTCTGAGCCATCCTCCCTCTGGGTCCTGGACCCTCTAGGTAGTGTGAAGAATGAGTTCCCTCTTTTGTCATGGGTCTTAAGCTAGACCAGTCATTGGTTGACCTCTTCTATAATTTACCCAAACATAACTTGTAGGTAGGACAGGCAGGACAAATTTTAAAAAAAAGGCTTTGTGGCTAGGTTTTCTGCCCCAATCTTCCCACTGGAAGTCTTGTCTGGTTACAGGAGATGGGTAGTTTAGGCTCTATATGCCTTATCTTCACCACTCCTATGTTGAGGGTCTTAGCTAGACCACCATCATAGATTCCTAGGAGGTTCTAAGATTTTAGCTCATCCCCAAGATACCCCGTATTCCAGTTCTCTCTCCCTCCATCCTTTCCTCACCTGATCCTTCCTCTTTCTATCACCACCCCTCCCAAGTCCATCCTCAATACCTATTCAATTGTCCTTCTCAGGAAGAGTCATACTTTGCCCACCCTTGAGTCCCCTTGTTACTTAGCTTCTCTGGATCTGTGGGTTGGAGCATGATTATCCTATGCTTTACACCTATTATCCACTTATAAGTAGGCACATGCCATATTTGCCTTTCTGGGTCTGGGTTACCTCAATCAGGATGATTTTTTTTCCTAGAGCCACCCATTTGCCTGAAGATTTCAAGATGTTATTTTTTAACAGCCAAGAAATATTCCATTGTATAAATGTACCTTATTTTCTCTATCTGTTCTTCAGTTGTGGGACATAAAGGTTGTTTCCAGTTTCTGGCTTTTATAGATAAAGCTGCCATGAACATAGGAGGGGACATTCTTGGGTGTATGTCCAGAAGTGGAATAGTTAGGTCTTGAGGTAAAGGGGTTCCCAATTTTTCTGAGAATCGACATACTGATTTCCAAAGTGACTGTAAAAGTTTGCACTCTCACCAGTAATGGAGGAATGTACCCTTGCTCCACATCCTCTCCAGCATAAGCTGTCATGTGCATTTTTGATCTTAGCCATTCTGACAGGCACACTCTTCTAGGACTCTCTTTCCCCCATTGTTCCCTCAACCTGGTCCTTCCTGCTGTGTGAGATGGAATCTTGGAGTTGTTTTGATTTGTGTTTCCCTGATGGCAATGGATGTTGAACTTTTTTTTTTTTTTAAGTACTTCTTGGCCATTTGAGATTCCTCTGTTGTTGAATTGTCTCTTTAGTTCTGTACCCCATTTTAATAGGATATTTTTGGTATATTGAGGTCTAGTTTCTTAGAGTTATTTATATATTTTGGAAACTAGCCCTTCGTCAGATGTGGATTTGGTGAAAATCTGTTCCCATTCTGTAAGCTACCTCTTTGTCTGATAGATGGTGTCCTTTGCCTTACAAAAGGAAGCTTTTCTTTAAAGTCCCATTTCTCCAAAAAGTCCCATTTATTAATTGATCTGTGTTATTGGCATTCTATTTAGGAAGTTGTCTCCTATGCTAATGTTTTCCTCAATTTCTCTTTTATCTGGTTCAGTGAATCTGGTTTTATGTTGAGGTATTTGTTTTACTTGGACTTGAGTTTTGTTTCAGGTGATAAGTATGGAACTATTTGCATTCGTCTACATGCCAACATCTAGTTAGACCAGCTCCATTTGTTGAAGATGCCTTCTTTTTTCCATGGTATAGTTCTGGTGTCTTTATCAAAACTCAGGTGTCCATGGGTGTGTGGATTTACATTGAGTCTTCAATTCAATTCCATTGATAAACATATCTGTTTTTCTGCCAACACCATGTGGTTTTTATTACTATAGCTCTGCAGTAGAGCTTAAAATTAGCGATGGTGATACTTTTAGAAGTGCTTATATACATGATTATTTTAGTTATTCTGGTCTTTTTGTTTATCCATATGAAGTTGAGAATTGTTCTTTCAAGGTCAGTAAAGAATTATATGAGAATGATATTGAATCTGTAGGTTGCTTTGGATACAATGGCTAGTTTTACTCTGTTAATCCTAGCAATCCATAAACATGGGAGATCCTTCCATCTTCTGATATCTTCTTCAATTTCTTTCTTCAGGGACTTGAACTTCTTGTCATACAGATCTTTCATTTACTTGCTTACAGTTACCTCAAAATTCTTTATATTTTTTGTGACTTTTGTGAAGAGTGTTGTTTCCATGATTTCTTTCTCAGCCTGTTTATCAGTTGTATACAGGAGAGTTATTGAGTTAATCTAGTATCCAACCACTTTGCTAAAGGTATTAATCAGCTGTAAGAGTTCCTTGGTAGAGTTTTTCATGTCACTTATTTATTCTATCATGCTATCTGCAAATAATGATACTTTGATATCTTCCTTTCCAATTTGTATATCCTTGATCTCCTTTAGTTTTCTTATTTAGCTACAACTTCAAGTTCTATATTGAGTAGTTATGGAGAGAGTAGACAACCTTGACTTTGTTCCTCATTTTAGTGGAATCGCTTAGTTTCTCTCCATTTAATTTCACATTTTACTCCTTTTTAAAAACTGAAATTTGAATGCCATCTACCACCTTGTGAATTGTTCACATAAAATATTTCTAAATGTTTGACTTAGAGATGTATGTCCTGTATGTATAAAGCATTGACTTTTAGTGGTGATAGAATGATGGCTCACTGTATCCAGTGGTTGCCACATGAGGGTGAGGGCCTGAGTTCAGATCCCCAGTGTCCATACAAAAATCTGGGTGTGGCAGTACTCATCTGTAATTTCAGTGCTGGAGGAAAGAGACTCGCAGATCCCAGCATTTCATTGGCTTGCCTACCTAACTGAATTAATGAGCTCCAGGCTCACTAAGGGATCCTGTCTCAAAAGGTAAGGTGGAAAGATTGAAGAAGATACCTGATGCCAACTTCTGGCCTCCACACCCATGTAGGCACCATGTACCCATGCAAGTATTCGTCCTCAGAAAGAAAAATGAGAAGTTGAATAGATATTTGGAAATTTCAGATCAGTTGCAGGAAACTTGGGTGTATTATATTATCAAATAACTTGTTCAATTTCTTTTTTTTCTAGAATAGTTGAGAAGCTTGAGGGATGTGTTCTCTGAAGTCTCAGATTTTTTTGTTTTCTCTTCTGCTTAGCGCTGTGCTAGGGAACAGTTTCCATAAGGGAGACTCCTGCAGCATTTAAGGTAATCTGGAAGGATTTTTTACTTCTGAGGCAGTTAAGCACTTATTAGCATAAGATTAAAGTTGGCAAAAACTAGGACTGATCTGCAGGTGATTTCAAATCATGTGTTATACTGTAAATCTTTTTTTCCCCTCAAGTAGAAAAGTAGAGTCTGTTCAAGTGCTAGTTTTGGCAGGGAAAAAAAAAAGCAAGCTGAGAGGGTTGGGATGCAGAGGTCAGCATTTGCCTTAAGAAATAACTGGATGTGATTTCCTTTATACTGAATGATGCCAAGATTGGACCTGCTTCAATGGCACAAATTGAATATTGTGTGATTTGTCTAGCTTTTAAACTGAAGGGCATTTATGATTGCTACTATGGGCTGCCTTTCCATGGAGGGTTTCATGATGCCTGATGACAGGAGGGAGTCACATTCTCTACCGTTGGAAACTTTCCTTTTATCTTCTCAGAGAATGCCAATATCACCTCCATAGATAAAAGGCAGGTCAGGATGGACCCATTTCAAGTCTTAAGGTGCCAGAATATAAAAAAATGGATCTGCTCCAAGGAGGAAACAGGTGTGGATACTAGAGACAAAGGGGCATTATGCCAGTCTGAAAGCATAGCAGAATGTACTGAGAAGTGAGAAGTGGTAGATTGCCCAGCAGAGCAAGCTGTCACTGTGGAAGGTCCTGCAAGGCTTGTGAGTGGCCCCCCACAGGCTGGCAGGGCAAAGTAAAACAGAGCATCTGACAGTTGGTTGCACGTCAGGTAGAAAGCATGCATCTGGCTTCGGAAGACCTGGCCTGATAGCCATTTTAGCCTCCAAGCTGATCAACTCTGAAATCTATGGAGTTGTGAGGGTGCAGCTAATAGTCGGGGGATATGACAAATTCCAGAGTAAAGTTCAGAATACAAAGTGACTAATACCTATCTACTCCTATAATATTCAATGATGCCTACCATATGTCAAGGAATGTCCAGGACCTTTCATGCAGATCTACTTCAGTCCTTACAATCTACAAAGTTGAAGCTATCACTTTTCTTACCTTATGGTGGGAAACTGAGTCACAATGAAATTGAGTATGGACAGTGAGTTCAGTTTAGGCATTTTGTCTCCAAAGCCTGTGGTTAACAACCTTGCTAACTTGCCCACAATTGTAAAGGGCAACAAAACAAACAGCCTTTAGGAAAAGGTATTGTATCTCCCTCTCTTTGAGATATTAAAGATGATCAATTAATTTACCCTAGGGTCAGCTTTACCTCTTGGAGACTGAGGCAAGCGCTGCTCACATCATATACTTATAGAAGGACTAAGTAATAGATATTATGAAGCAATACCATGTTGGTCTCCTCTCATTCTTTCTTTCATTAAGAAATCTCTGTCTAGAAATAGGATTGATCCATGGAACAGGGCTGGGTCAAGCTTGAGAACAATGCTATAGACTATGGAGGGAGGGAGGTTTCAGCCACCTAGAGCTTCATAGCATTTACCCATAACCAAACATGTTCTAGTCTTTAGATTTCAAAAAAAAAAAAAAAAAAAAGGTTGTCAAGAGTGTTTACATATTATTAATCCAGTCAATGTAAACAAATGTATCTTCAAGAGCAATAAGTGACAAATTTAATAACTATTAGTTAATAAATGTGTTAATCATATTGCTTTAAAATTATTTTCCTTACATTAAATTTTCTAGCATGCAGGAGAGAGCTAACCAATGAGTGTAAACTTTTAATTTCTATAATTATTCTTAAATTTTGTATTCTACTGCACAGTATATGCTAATAGTCTGAAGAGGTCTGTTCCCAGACAAGCCATGAATAATCTGCAGTGTCTTTCATACCAGAAACATCAACCCAACCACAGCTAAGAAATTCTACAATCATATTTTCATCAAATTCGTATTTTTTATTTTATTGATGTGTTACAGTATACTAATTTTAACAGCCTTACTGAGGGATAATTGCTGTATCAATATTACATGTTTGCGGTATTCCGTTTGATGAGTTTTGACACATGCCAGTCAACTTTGTTTGATTTTTAGCTACAAACTGTATCCAAAGCTGTAGCTATACATACTTAGAGATTTTAAGTACAAAAATATTTATGACTCAAATAGTATGTGGTCACTTTAGAAAACTTTATCCTTGCAGTCATAGAAATAAAGGGAAAGAACCCACCCATAATTTTAGACCTAAATATAGTTAAATCACAGCTCATATTCACTCTATGATCTTCAGTTTTATTCTTTATATAGTACTGGGGATCATCCTCAAGGCCTTGAACAGACTCCCCTGGACACCTTACCATAGCGCCACATCTTCAGCTCCAGGGTGTTTTGAAACACATCTTACTGTACAATCCAGGCTGCCTTGGAACTCTATATGGATTCCAGACTGGCCTCAGTTTGTGATTCTTTTGTCTCAGCCTCCAGAACACTCAGAATACAGGTATTCACCGCCATACCCAGACAGATTGTTGTCTGTGTAAGTGTAGATATAAAATGGGCTCATGGCGTTAAACCTACAAGTCTTCACTCAGCCTTTTTATTATGAATATCTTAATTCTATGCATTTTTATCCTTCTTTGTAACAGCCTCTCCCTATTCTATGACATCTTACGACAATATTAACTTGGTAATCTTCCACCTTCCACTATTGCCTTGGTTCATGTGGTTTTCCTTTTATGGGCCTTGTGTCTGTTGTCATTTGTCATCTCTGCCTCCATCTGTGTGTTCTCCTGTCATGCTGATTCAAAGGGTCAGTGTGTGTATCACGCTTCTGATACTTCTGCCAAAGACCTGTCCAGAAATATTGTCCCGATTATACTCCCACTGGCAGAGAATGAGCACTGGAACATTGGGTGTTATCATTTTAATATGTGACCCGGCAGATGAAAGAAAGCAGCCTTTGAATGTTTTTTACTTATTTTTTTACTAGTGATACTGAACTTTTCATACATTTGATTTTTAAATTCTGTACCTTTTCCTTAATTTTTCTGCACATAACCTTCCCCTACCTCTCAGCTTCTTGGGACATATTTCATTTTTTTAAATTTTTTTTTCCTAGAGCGCTGACATTTTTTTTAAAGATGTTGGTTCTAACAATTTTTCTTTTTTTCCCTTTTTAAAATTGGTTGTAATATTTACATTTCAAATTTTATCCCCTTATCCCATTCCCCCCACCACCTAAGAACCCCTTATCCCATCCCCCCTCCTTGTACTTTTATGAGGGTGTGATTTTCCAGTTTCTATGATGCTGTTTCCATTAACATAAACTGCCTCCTAAATTTCTAAATCCTTCTATTTGTGTTATTAAATCTCCTATTTTTCTTTTTTTCTTTCTTTTTTCTTTTTTCCCTTTTTTCTCCTCCCCCCCTTTTATCTCTTTTTTAAAAATTGGGTATTATATTTACCTTTCAGATTTTATCCCCTTGTCCCACTTCCTCCCACCACCCAAAAACCTCCTATCCCATCCCTCCTCCTCATGCTTCTATGAGGCAGTACCTGCATCTACCCTACCACTACCCCCTCCCCACCCTCACATTCCCCGCCCCACACACTCTGTGTTCATTTTTTAATGGGACCAAGAAACTCCTCTCCCACCTATGCCCGACAAGGCCATCCTCCCTTACATATACTGCTGGAGTCATGGGTCCCTCCCTATGTGCTCCCAGGCTGGTGGTTTAGACCCTGGGGGGCTCTGGCTGTTTGGTATTGTTGCTTTCCTCCTGGGGTCACAAACCCTTTCTGCTCTTTCAGTCTTCTCTCTAAGTTCTCCATTGGGAAACCCTTGATCATATCAGTGGTTAGCTGTGAGCATCGTCCTCTGAATGTGTTAGTCTTTGGCAGACCTCTAAGGAGACAGCTATATCATGTTCCTGACAGCATCCACTTCCAGCCATCCACATCAGTGTCTAGCTTAGGTGACTGTACATGGGATGAATACCCAGGTGGAATGGTCTCCTGATGGCCCCTCCTTCAGTTTCTATCCAATGTTTTGTTTCTATATATGCTCCCTTAAGTATTTTTGTTACTCGTTCTAAGTAGAACTGAGGCATCCCCTCTTGGTCTTCCTTCTTCATGAGCTTCATGTGGTCTGTGGATTGAGTCTTCCCTATTCCAAGCTTTTGGGCTAACATCCGCTTAACAGTGAGTAAATACCATGTGTGTTCTTTTGTAATTGGGTTAACTCACTCAGGATGATAATTTCTAAATCCATCCATTTACCTAAAAATTTCTCGAATTCATTATTTTTCATAGCTGAGTAATACTCCATTGTGTAGACGTACCATTTTTATAACTGATTTTCGAGAGTTTTTCATGGTGTAATTTTGTAAAATGTTAGAGCATTTTTGCCAGTTGTTAAAAAATATCCTCAACAGTTTCTCTTTAAGCTTTAGAAAACTTATATGGCCAGGCAGTTATGGTGCATGCCTTTAATCCCAGAACTCGGAGGGAGGCAGAAGCAGGTAGATAGACGTCTGTGAGTTTGAGGCAAGCTTGGTCTACAAAGTGAGTTCCAGGACAGCTAGGACTACATAGAAAGACCTTGTCTCATAAAACCAAATCATCATCGTCATCATCATCATCATCGTCATCGTCATCTTTCCTGGTGTTCATTGTTCATGGAGTAGAAAAGAGCACCAGATGCCCTGGAACTGAAATAACAGATAATTGTGAGCTATCATGTGGGGGCTGGGAACTAAACCCAAGTCCCACACAAAAGTAATAAGTACACCAAATGCTCTTAACCAATGAGTTACCTTTCCAGCCCCTGTACCCTCAAAATTTTTGATAAATGGAGTTTTCATGCAAAATTCATGATGCCCTTGTTTTTAATAGCTGAATAGCATTCCATTGTGTAAATGAGCCACATTTTCTGATTCCATTCTTTGGTTGAGGGACATCTGGGTTACATCAAGTTTTGGGGCTATTATAAATGAGTCTGCTATGAACATAATGGAGCATGTGTCCTTATGGTATGGTGGAGCATCTTTTGGGTATATGCACAGGAGCAGTATAGCTGGGTCTTCAGGTAGAACTATTTCCAATTTTTGGAGGAGCCACAAGATTAATTTTCAGAATGATTATATCAGTTTGCAATTTCACCAGCAATGGAGGAGTGTTTCACTTTCTCTTCATCCTCGCCAGCATGTGCTGACACTTGAGTTTTTGATCTTAGCCATTCTGAGTGGTGCAAGGTGTAATCTCAGGGTCATTTTGATTTGCATTTCTCTAATGACTAAGGATGCTGAACATTTCTTTAAGTACTTCTCAGCCATTTGGGATTTCTTTGTTGAGAATTCTCTTCCTGTCTAAAAGAAATGCAAGGACAAAAATGGAGCAGATACTTAAGGAAAGGCCATCCAGTGACTAGCCCAACTTAGGATCCATCCTGTGGGCAGGCACTAAACCCTGGCACCATTACTGGTGTTATGTTGTGTTTGCAGACAGGAGTCTATCATGACTGTCCTTGGAAAGGCTCTACCAGCAGCTGACTGAGACAGATGCAGCTACTTAGAATCAACCATTGGACAGATGTCAGGGACCCCTATGGAAGAATTAGGGGAAGGACTGATGGAGCTGAAGGGGATAGCAACCCCATAGGAAGAACATCAGTATCAACTAACCAAGACCCCTGGGAGCTCTAAGAGACTAAGCCAACAACCAAAGAGCATATACAAAATCAGGCTGGTCAGAGGCACATATGTAGCAGAGGACTGCCTTGTCTGGCCTCAGTGGGAGAGGATGCAACTAATCCTATAGAGATTTGATGCCCCAGAGAAGGGGGATGTCCAGTGGGGGGGCATCTTCTCAGAGGCTAGGGGGAGGGAAAATGGGGTGAAGAACTCAGGGGGGGGGACTGGAAGGGAGGCAACATTTGGGATGTAAATAAAATAATTTTTAAAAAGAAAAAACAAAGAAATATCTATGTTATTTACTTAAAGTACTTCTGTGGCTTCATTTACACACTTAAGTCTTGAAGGCATAGGAAATTTAATTTGAAATGATGTTAGGAGGATAGTTTTGAGATTTAGTTTAGTTTTTTTTTTTTTATGATTGTCAAACTGGGAAAATACAATGACTGATCAACCTGTGATGTATACACTGATAAATTATTATCTCTATTAAATAGAAAATTCTCTCTCTCTCTCTCTCTCTCTCTCTCTCTCTCTCTCTCTCTCTCTCACACACACACACACACCTACTTTTCTGATATGTTCAATTTCATTTTCTTTTATCCAAATGCCAAGATCAGTTATTTTCTAATAGCACTTACCCCTGCATTATTTTCATCTTCTGGGAATCATAGAAGCGTGCTGGCATGTTTGTTTATAGAATGTCTTTATAAATAGGCAAGCAAGGAAAGGTAATACCGGAAGTCCAGTTGTGAGAGTAAATAGTTCATGGTTGATAAATTATTGTAATTATTGCAGGATGTGGTTGAGGAATAAACAGGTTCATCTTCCTGTTCTCTCTGCCTTGTGTGTGTTTGCAAATACCTATTAACAAGAATTTACCTATAAATTTGTAGATAATTTCTATCTGCACTCTGTCTGCCTTCTACTTTAGAAGCAGATTCTTTTTTGTTGTTTTGTTTTTATTTTGCTACAAAGTTTGCTTTGATTCCATTAAGCATATAAATAATGGTCTCCAATGTCCTAGGCACTGTGGAAGTCCAACTGGAAGTCTTTTCAGAAATTACAGTCTGGTGGCCTCAGCCTCCTTTTGCCTGAGCTCATTCACAGCACAAGTGGGACTTGGGTCCATCTTGCAAGTAGCCCTTCTTTGACTTCACAATCAAGCCTTGAAGACAGTTTATGGTAGTGCTACAGTGGTTTGGAAAGTTTACTGCCCTTTGGCTTCTGAATGGAGTCCTCATCACTAGAGTGTTTCTCCTGCATCTGTTTTCCTCAGCTTGGCTTCACTCAAGCTGGCAATTTTCAACTGGTTTAGCTTCTCTGCAATTTTACTAAAACAACCTTGTGGAAGTTTCTATTGTCCTTCATACCGCTGCACCAAGAGATCAGTTATTTTCCTTTGTCCCCTTTGGTGTGCTGCAACTCAGTGTGATAGTTTAGTTTTTCTACAGCATCACAATTCCTTTCAAGCAGATAAGCTAAAACTAATCTACTAGCCTAGACCATTGAATGTGTGTGTGTGTATGTGTGTGTGTATGTATGTGTGTTTATGTGCAAGTGTGTGTGTATAACTGTTAGTGTGTGTGAATGTGTGTGTATGTGTGACTGTTCAAGTATGTGTGCACATGGATAAGTGTGTGTTGGTATTGCATCTCAAATTGTTTGTGTATAGAAAACATTGCTTTGTAATCAACTACCGTCCTTTTATTATTTAAGATTTAAAAATGTTTGAGTATTTTTATCAGTTTTGCCCTTGAAACTCCTCCAGCAACCCTTACTTTTATAACCTCTTCTTCAGATATTTGTTGGGGGCCAACTTTTAGCAGAAAGCGGCTATCAGCTTTGCAGCCATCTTGAGCCATATACCCTGACATGAGACTTGAATTACAATAGCCTACAACAGCTGAGAACACTCCGACAATCTTGGTTTAGATACCTTGAGATTAAAGGCGCGTGAGATTAAAGGTGTGTGAGATTAAAGGTGTGTGACTTAAGAGTATGACTTAGAAGTATAGAGATCAGAGTTAGAGACAGACCTAAGGGCATGATTAAAGGTGTAACTTAGAGGCGTGGCTTAGAATCAGACTATAGAAGACAGAACCAGAAATCAGACTATAGAGGGAGAATCAGACAGGAGACACTTAGAGGAAGAGAGACTGAAGAATAAATGGGATTGAATCACACCCTGTCTGGTCTCCATTCTTTGAGTCAGCCCTCACCCTCGCTCTTGCTGAACCCCGACCTGCAGACCAGAGCAGCAGCTTGGGCCGGGATACAGTGGCCGCCCAAATGTGGGTTGGCCCGGGCCTCAACATTTTGCCTGGGCTGCAACATTTATTTTGGCCGCCCCAACATGGGGCTAGTGTGGACCCCAACATTATTTTGGCGCCCGAACAGGGACTCGAGCTTGGGCCTCAACAGATATTGTTACATGTATATTGATATATGCATATATTACACATAAATACAGCCTACTGAGCTCATTTCCGAACTTATTTTTACTTTGTTTTTCAACTTTAACATTGCTGTTTTTCATCTTGTCATGTTTCAACAATAGACTTTGTCCTCATTTCCACTAGGCATGGTTGCTATTTATTGACTTTACAGCTGGGTCATTAAAAGCTTTATTAACTGAAGGTGGTGGTGGGTGATCTGGGCATTTCTGCTGCTCTGGCCACTGGTGGAAATGTTTAAAGATTTGCTAATAAGGAAGATACCAGCTATTTGAGAAAATATACCTAACATAGAATCCTCAGATTAAATCAGGACTCAGAATTGAGATTTTTTCCACATGATTTAAAGATATTATTATGAGAGTATGCATGTTTTTACTTTCCACTTAGAGTATAAATTTTCCTAATACTAAATTCCTTTCACATTCTGGATTTTGTGAACCCTTTTACAGAAACTTCCGAAAGAGTGTCTTTTCCATGTTTTTCCCGTGCTTGTGTTTGTCATGTTACATAAAACTGAATTTGATAGATAGGAGGGTGAAATCGGTAGACTTAAATTTCTGCCTTACATTGGAAGCTCAGCAGAGTCGACTGACCCTTGTCTGCTAGAACAGCATCTCCTCAGTATAATTAAGATACAGGGAAGAGTGTTGTATTTCTTATAAACAGTTTCCTAATTTTGGAGACACAATTTCCACCAAAAATGGAGAAAGAAGCTCCCAAACAACATTTCTCCCAGGAATCACTCATTACAAGATGACCTTTCTGGGGGATAGTCTGCCAATTCAAATTCTAGCTATTTATCAGAGATACTTTCCCCCTTTTCAGTGAATTTCTAGATTCTGTGCCTCCATTTCTTCTGGAAATTGAGTATTTTAAACGATATCTATTTTTACAGAATCTTGTGGGAATAGAATTGGTACCCTTTAAGTGACTGGAGCATGAGCTGGCACACAGTAAATGCTTTTCATCAAAATGACAAAAACCACTGTTTTGTGGCTTTGGAAATGAAGTAGACTCATCTGTGTGCCATTTGCCAACTAAATGTTCTTGGAATGATTTGGTCTCTGCCTCTTCTGCCTGTGCCTTTAGTGTTCTTGAACCTGGTCTCATCTCCCTGTCCTAGTCATTTATCATAGGCGAGGAGTCAGCATTGCCTTACAGAGCTCAGTTGCCTGGCTGCTGACTCTTGCTAGGGTTATTATGTATAGTATTGTGACCAGCGCAGTATCTTTAGTGTGTGTGTCACAGCATCCTCACAGTGACAGAATCTGAAATGAGCTGGGAACTTAATAAACCTTTTCTCTCCAACCTTCTGTCTTCCTGCAACTTAAAATTCTGATGTTAAATTTGATTTCATTTGGCAACTTATGTTTTTAGCTTACAGCTTCTTCGGTGAATTAAGGAGATTTTTAAAAAATGAAAGTCCAGCTTTCCAATTGTCAGTGCTCCTTTGAAATATTGAACTAATAAGCCACTGGGTGATTTAAAAGGCACTAATTTCTATTCTCATTGACAAAATAATTTATTAGCAAAATGATCTTTAGGGGGATTTTTTATCTTTTTTAATCATGAAATTTCATAGGCATTCCCCATTTCTATCATGAACAGAAGGAACAAAGGCTAATTTCAGGTACCAAATGGGTACCACAAGCATTGCAGTGATTCAGCACAGACTCCAGTTAGGTCATCCAAGCTTGAACAGCTCTGGGGTGATTGCAGCAGTCCTAATGAATGTGAGTGAAATTTCTTCCCTGTGTCTGGCTTTTTGTCTGCATGCAGAGCCTTTTAAGTCTTCTGAGAAACTTGGTAGTTGCTTGGTGCTGGCTGTTGCCAGTTAGGAGTGGGAATTACAATTAACTTCTTCCTGGAAAAAAAAAAAATGACAGGACTCATTTTGAGGCTATTCAATGAATTCCTAAAGAAAGAAGAATCAGAGTGGAAATGATTTCTAACCTTCAGACTTAACGTTCATCTGACCCCATTGATAGCCATGCAAAAGCTTAGGCCTGAACCAGAAGCTAAAGATTAAGAAAATCTTGTTCTGAAAACGGTTATCAACTTGAGGTAGTGTAGTTTGTGTGTGTGTGTGTGTGTGTGTGTGTGTGTTGGGAGGCAGATGGGTGGGAAGGGCTGGAGGGAGGAAACACAGGAGCATCTGGAGGGACAAAAGGGAGAAAGGAAAGTGATGAAATTCTGTTTTAATTAAAAAAATTATTTTCTTTAAAGAAAAACCTTGCTCTGTTCCAGTATGTGTCAAGAATTAGAATGATGCCTCTTACTTTGTGGCAATAGAAAAGCAGAATAATAATCCTAGGAGGAGCCCATTTTTAGTGACCAGTTTTGCTGTCTTAATAATATCTGAGTGTGTAGACTATTCAGTGCTTGCTTATCTAGACTGAGAGATTAACTACAATTTAATGTTTCTCGTCTTTGCTACCACTGGGTTGTATAGTGAGCCCTGTGCCCTTCTGTTTCTAAATTTGAAGGATAGATGTTGTTAGGGCCCGTGGTTCCTGTTGATTGACTGTGAGAGCTCATGGTTCCTGTTGATTGTTAGAGCCCATTGAAGCCCTTGGTATTAATGACTTCTCAGAGGATTGACTCAGGATAAGCTTGAGGCTTAAGTGTCATAGACTTTGAGCATAGTGGTACTGTTGTGCCCAGTCTGTGGTGACACGGGAGCTCAGCATCTAAGTGAAACATATCATCAGCACTGAAGTGGAGATCTAACATTCTCATTGAGGTTAACCTTGAGGTTGACTCAGGGAGGTTAACTTCTGATCATGACCCAGAATCAGTAAATGACCCAAACAGACCTTGAATCCAACTGTAACCAGTTCTCAAACTTACAACAGCCCACGAATTGATTTCTTTTTGGCCCTTTTCTACCATTTCTCCAAGTCAGTGGCTCTCATCTAAATGATTTCCTTTCTTCAGAATCTGTTCATGAGAATGAAAGGGTCAAGAAGATAGTGTTCATCGGAAGGAATTGGCTTGACTTTACCTACCACATATACCCTAAATATTAGAGGAAAAAGGAGTGTATTGAAAGTCACCAGAGGAGTAATACAATTTCTCATTTCACAGAACTTAACTTTGCTGCTTTTTGTCTTTAGTGACAACAAGCTTGGTGAAATAGTCAACCCTGCGAAAAGAAAAATTAATTCAAATCTGTGTCAAACTTTTTTTTTTTTTTTGTGGAAGTGGTTTTATGTTTAGTTTTTCTAAATCAACTTTTCTCCAACTGATTAAAATCAGCCTCTTGTTTCCAGCTAACACTAACGGGCCGCACAGTTTTCAATCTGTCTGGATGCTAATGATACTTCCACCCTGAACTCATTTTCTTGTAACCATGCTAATGGGGTGGTTGCTTCCTGAGAGGCAGAGGATTGATATGTGTGGGTTGCTGCTTCTAGTCTTTGGTTTCCTGGTTGTGCTAGTTTATGCATCTTTTAATTAACAATGAATTTCTTCATCTTTTTAATGCCTTGCTTTTCTGTTGTTTGTGGAATCTTTGGGCAACGACTTCTTCAGTAAGGATGGCTAATCAGGGGGGAGGTGAGACCTTGAGGGTGCTTCTAGAGTCACCCAGGGCTCAGATGATATTCTCTTGCTGAAGTCGCCTTAGGTCAACTTTTATGTCTCAAATAAGAACTGCACAGTGCTCTGTTAACTCATTTGACCTCTTGTATTCTCGACTCCAACTCTGGTTTGTTTTTAATCTCGGGCTCTTGTTGTGTCTCAGGTAACCTAATCCAACCATATTAGCAGTCTTAAAGGCAACCCCATCAGCCTTTTCCTTAAGGGAACTGCTGGCAATGCAAGTGGTTCAGAAACCTAAAAGTTAGAATTCTTGTTGCCAGAGAAGCAGAAGCAACAGCAGAACTTAGAGTCTGCTAATTACAAGATGGACTTTGTAAAAGCCTGGCTAGGAGGTATTGGAGTGATAACTTTGCCCCTGTGTCTCTGCTTTATGAATTTTGGATCTAGGACAAGAGATCCTGTTTTCTTCTCTCTCTCTCTCTCTCTCTCTCTCTCTCTCTCTCTCTCTCTCTCTCTCTCTTTCTCTGTCTCTCTCTCTCCTTTATTTACCATTCTGTCCATCTACTTAGGAAATAAAACCTATCATCTAAGAATTCTCTTGGATCAGGTTCAGGGACAGAATAGCCCATGTCCCCCACCTGAGCTGTTTTCATAATAAAAGTGCCAACTATGATTATAAAGCAGACGTCACAGAGCTCAGTGTAAGTGAGTGACTGTATGTCACAATGCCATTGTGGAACTTCTCAAATTCAAAAGGACTCAGATGGGCAGGCTTCTTTAATCTGATATGAGACAGAAAATACTGTGAAACACAATGCCTATATGAAACAAACTTTTGTGATAGACATTAAGCAGTGTGAGTCTGAAATATTATGAGGAACATCTTGATATGTTCTTTTTTTTTTTTTTTTTTTTTTTTTACTCTCAGGGATTTTTATTTAAAAACTCTCTGTGTATCTGTTACGACATAGCTGGTGATGATATTTCCCAGCTGTTTCTTCCATACTGGGCCTCAGGTGAGCAGACTCCACACCATACTGCCTATGAGTCATAGGACAGAACTGCTCCGAGCAGCTCCTTCTGCCAGGACGAAAAGGTACCATAAGGAAGCAGTGGCATGGACTGTGTCTAGAAGAGCTGTGGAAAAGCCAGCTTTTGTCGTTAGTTTTCTGTGTAGCAGGAAGCTAATGTAAGGCAGAGCAATATGAAACCGTAGACCCTATCCTTCTGAGAGAAGAACTAGATTGTCCCCAACCTTGTATTTAGGGCAAAAAAATGTGCTGAGGGAAGCCATAAACCGTGGAATTTTGGAAAGGAGTGTAATTGATTTGCTGCTAAATGACTCAGCAGGACTTTTCCTTTGAAATGGTGGTCAAGGGCAGTATTGAAAAGAGTGGTACTTTGGCATTTCCATACCCTTGGGAACAAGGAATTAGGCTACCTTGGGAGACACATGATGTACTTTCATTTTCTGAAATGTCAATTATTTTATAATAGATCTCTTCTGAAATCAAAAGTTTACATTCTCGTGAGAAAGCGTGAGTGTTTACTGTTGTCCTTTGAATGATTATTTACAGCACATTTTCTGGCTGTGGAGTTCCGTAGCCAGCTCTAGTGTAGAAACAGAAGTCTCACCAGATGCCCAGAGGAGACAGAAGGAACTGTCTGTCTTCCCTTTTCTGTTCTGTCCCTTATGCTTGGGGTACATCAGTATACAAAATGGCACTTGGGTAACTTAACATAAAGTGTTCACGAGAGCAGAATGACAGAAAAGACTGTGCAGCCATTAGGTGGATGAGTCACTGGCAGCCTCCTGGGGGTCCCATACCAGCTTTGCTGAACTGTCAGAGAACTTACTGTATTATGCTGCTTGCTGTTGCTTCTACCCCTGGAACCTCAAGCAGAGTTTCTCATATTCATCCTTGTGTCCCTGGACAGTACAGTTCATTGCATACCAAAAGTGCCTCATAAATGTCGAGTGAATGAATTTGTAAGAAGGATTACTGTTATTGTTCAGGGAGAAAACAGGGGAATAGGATAGGGCCTTGTATGGGCATAAACTACAAAGAAAAAGATTCATTCTTTTAAGTTGTAAGATAAAATATGTATCTTTCACTTCTAGTGAAGGGAAGCAGCTCAATTAAGCAGAATTCAGTAAAGTCTTGCTGTATATATTTTATCTACTGATTGTCTCTGTAAGTGTGAAATGCTTTGTTTCCGAGGGGAAACTGAAATGCAGGGTAAGAGTGGCAGCGACAAACTGGGAAATGGCCTCTCTCAATGTAAATTGGTAAGTTTGTTGTCGAGAGCATTTGGGAGTCATGATGAAAGGACAGAAAGGGAGTGGGGACTGGATGGCAGTAGACTGCTATATAAGAGAACCAGATACCTTCTAAGAAAAAGATGACACCTGAATTGAGTCTTGAGGCAGATATCATCAAAAAAAAAAAAAAAAAAAAAAAAGGAAGGAGATGTACAGATATGGAGATGAGGAAGAGTAGAATATTCCAGAAGAAAATGGAAGTGTACAGAATGTGAAGGAAACTTTAAGTGGGGTCAGTGATATGGGTCATGGGGTTAAAACACTCACTGCTGAGTTGGACAGCCTGAGTTGAGTCCATGAGATTTGAATAGTGAAAGATGAGAACCAATGCCTATAAATTGTTATCAGAGACACACACACACATTTCAAGGTTTGTGTGTGTGTGTGTGTATTGTGTATATACATACACAATATAAATAAAGTAGACAGACAAACAGATAGATAGATGTAATTTAAAAATAAACTACTATTGGAGGTATCTCACTATTTCAAGTAAATGAGATCAATGCTATTCAAAGGGCAAGGGGAGTCTCTGCAACCAAAAACACACATCCCGACTTATCGTGGAGAGGAGACTGACTTGTACATTATGATATGGGTGTAAGGTTTTAAAGATAAACTTGGAAGAGACAGTGTTAGCTCCAAGAAGACTGGTTAGAAAGTAGCTGATACAGGGTGGATGAATGTCTAGAACATAGTGGTGATTGATCTGTAAAGAGAGGAGAGAGCCGAGAAACATTTCCTAGTTGTACTCCAGTAAGATGTGATCATAGGTTAAGTGGGAATGATAACGGGAAAGGAGTGAAAAGAGCTCAGAGTTTCGGCTGGTGTATCAGAGTAACAGTCTTCTCAGCGGAGAGGGAAAGATGGGGAGACAGAGGAGAAGGAGTAGGGGAGGAATGAAAGGAGAAAAGGGGAAGCGGGAAGGGGAGGGTAGAAGGAAAAAGGGAGAAAGGGAGGGAGGGAGAGAGAGAGAGCAAGTAAACAGCAGGAGGGATATGTTTGAGATTAAGAAAAACTGTTAAATTCATGAACGGACATAAAGCTGTTGAGAGGATTGTGGACATTTCAAGTCAGGTACCTGACAGAATTCAGGTGCCTAAATTTGAAGCTCAGAAGCAGTCAGGATCTGAAATACATTCATGGAAATTGTTAGGCATATGGCGATGAGTGAAACAGGGAAAACTAGATGGGTTTCCCATGAATATACTGTAAACAAGGTTTCTCACATATTGGCTAACCGCTTCATTTACTGTACTCATCACGATTACATGCAGAACTACCTGGATACTTTTCTTAAAGGTTCTGACACAAAAGTGGATAGTCAGGAATCTGAATTTTGAACAAGGATCTATTATTTTCTTTTCTTTTACATGTATGAGTGTTTTTGCCTATATGTATGTCTGTGTAACATGTATGTGCAGTGCCTGTGGAGGGCAGAAGAGGTGTTGGCTACTCTTGAACTGGAGTTACATTTGGTTGTGAGCTGCACTATGAATTCTGGGAACTAAACCCAGAACCTCTGAAAGACTAGCAACTGATCTCTACTGCTGCGTCATCTCTCCAGCCCCCAAGGATTCTGAATTCCATAGCTTTCCTTGTTAAACTTTGACTTGGCAGTCATTTATTGGGAAATCCTGAAAAAAAGTAAAAGTAATGCTATTGTTCATATGGTATATGTAAAAAGGAGAAGATGACCCTGTGACAGGGAAGGAGGAAGAGGAGCAACAGGAGTGGGAAGAGGACAAGGTGTAATAGGGGTGAATCTCTCTCTCTCTCTCTCTCACACACACACACACACACACTTGAACGTCACAATAAAATCTTTTTTGTATTTATGTATGTTTTGTTTTCAATAAACCCTGACCACACTTTCCCCTTCTCTTCACTCCTCCCAGTCCCCACAACTTTCACTCTCACCCATATCACCCTCCTCTGTTTCCCTTCAAAATAAGCAGCAGGCTTCCCAAGGATACCCGCTGATCACAGCATAAGATGGTACAATTAGATTAGGTACAAACCCACATATTTAGGTTGAATAAGGCAACCCAGTAGGAGGAAAAGGGTTCCACAAGCAGGCAAAAGAGTCGGAGACACCCTGTGGCGACTCCCACTGTTAGGAGTCTCACAAAAATCTCAAGCTAAACAACGATAGCATGTGTATAGAGGGCCTAGCACAGACCCATGTAGGCTCTATGATTGCTGCTTCAGTCTCTGTGAGCCCTAGTGAGCTCTGCTTAGTTGAGGACTATGGGCTGTGTTTTCCTGGAGACCTTGAGCCTTCTGGTGCCTACAATTTTTCCTCCCTCTCTTCCATGGGGTATTTTGAACTCTAAAGGCACCCTATGGATATCTCAAACTTGAGCTAGCTTCTCTCTCTCTCTCTCTCTCTCTCTCTCTCTCTCTCTCTCTCTCTCTCTCTCTCTCCCTCCCTAATGACTGGCTATGCATTCCTGCATCTGCTCCTATCAACCGCAGGAGAATGCCTCTCTGATGCAGATTGGGCGCATAGATCTGGACTTCTGGCAGCTGGTATGGTCTCTGCAGGAAAGCCATTTATGCTAATCAATGTATGCTAATAAAACTTATACGAAGAAAGAAGTCAAGCAAGCAGACAGAGAGCCAGAGAAGTGATATCACAGAAGACAGAGGAGAACGTTTCTAGAGAAACACCGATGTTGCACTGTCTATTCAGAATGTTTATAGTTTCTGGGAGCTCTAAGGTCTTCAAAGAAAGTACAGAGGGAGGGAAAGTAGTATACAGTAGGTTAAAGGGACGAGGCTGGAATGGGAAAGGAGTGTGGAAATGCCCAATCCTTTCAAAGCACTTAACTGTGAAGAGAAAGATAGGATGGTGCCTGGGGAAGAGGGAGCATAAGGTAAAAGGATGAGGTTCGTGGAATGAGTGAGTAGATAATGGTTCCTTAGAACCTTAGATAATCCTTAGAGCCTGGGTAGAAAAATTCTGCAGTTACAGCAGGTAGATTAGGAAACATAGGATTAAGTAGATTTCTGAATATTTCTAACTTTCCATCTCACATTGTATTTTTCTCCCAATGTACAGTAATAGGAAAATACTTTGTAAATTGCACTCCTATGAGTCCATAAACCTAATCTATCTGATTTCTAATATAGTGTGCTGTTGCATTTGCCTCTGTCTTCAAGGTGCCATGTGTTGGGGCATACTCAGAAATTAGCTCAGAGGAACCACCGTTACTGGTTTTCTAAGTGTCATGTTGAAGGAATCCTTTTGGTAGATGGTAATATCACAAAATTTAAAAGAAGGGAAAATCGTCTTTTGGTTGATACCCAGAAGACAGAGAGAACAGCATCTGTAAGGGAAGACTTAATTTTGACCATCTCTTTTGAACTAAGTCATTCCCAGCTGTAAAAGATGGATTCTAGCACTCCATAGCAAACAGCAAACCTGGGAATTCTAGAGCAAATGAAGAGACAAACAAACAGTCTAACAACCTCCTCCAGAATCATTGTGCAAGCAAACATCAGCACTTGTCATTATAT